>NC_034201.2:46594337-46614337 GCF_002021735.2 Oncorhynchus kisutch
TGTGGAGGAAAAGCCCGCTACTTCATTTTGTCTGTTTTGGTGGAGGTAACGGTTGTCACATTAAGATATGATGCACAAGTTAGCGTAGTAGTATGTCATATACAGTGGGTCAAAAAAGTATTTAGTCAGCCACCAATTGTGCAAGTTCTCCCGCTTAAAAAGATGAGAGAGGCCTGTAATTTTCATCATAGGTACACTTCAACTATGACAGACAAAATGAGAGAGAAAAAAATCCAGAAAATCACATTGTAGGATTTTTTATGAATTTATTTGCAAATTATGGTGGAAAATAAGTATTTGGTCACCTACAAACAATCAAGATTTCTGGCTCTCACAGACCTGTAACTTCTTCTGTAAGAGACTCCTCTGTCCTTCACTCGTTACCTGTATTAATGGCACCTGTTTGAACTTGTTATCAGTATAAAAGACACCTGTATTACTGTCGTCATAATCAGTTATTTCACCTTTTTGTTTTTATCCTGATCTTTCAAAATGGCTTGTCTCCCCCCCTACCCCCCCCCCCCCCCCCCCCCTCGATTTTTAAAGTGCTTTGATATTCTTTACGTAATGAAAAGCGCTATAAAAGTGAATTAAATTGTATTTTTATTTGTTCCCTCAGGAATGGCTTCCCGAAGCAGACGGCTGCCCAGCTCATTCTAAAAGCCATCTCCAGCTACTTTGTTGCCACCATGTCTTCTTCCATCAAGACGGTCTACTTCGTGCTGTTCGACAGCGAGAGCATAGGGATCTATGTGCAGGAGATGGCCAAGCTTGACTCAAACTAAGCCCCCCCCCCCCCCCACCCAATTGCATTACTACAGGCTTGTTTAGAATTTTATTTAGAGAGAAAAATGAAAGATGTTTACCGGTGATTTTTGTATAAAAAAAAAGAAGAAAAAACACAAAACTTTATTGAGAGGAAGTGATTTACGTTCTGTTTTATTTGTTGAGATGAATCGTTGGAGTTCAGATAGTAATGTGTCCCTGGTGGTGTCAGACTTGGGTCCCAGCTCAGAAGGGTGAAGAGTTCAGATAGTAATGTGTCCCTGGTGGTGTCAGACTTGGGTCCCAGCTCAGAAGGGTGAAGAGTTCAGATAGTAATGTGTCCCTGGTGGTGTCAGACTTGGGTCCCAGCTCAGAAGGGTGAAGAGTTCAGATAGTAATGTGTCCCTGGTGGTGTCAGACTTGGGTCCCAGCTCAGAAGGGTGAAGAGTTCAGATAGTAATGTGTCCCTGGTGGTGTCAGACTTGGGTCCCAGCTCAGAAGGGTGAAGAGTTCAGATAGTAATGTGTCCCTGGTGGTGTCAGACTTGGGTCCCAGCTCAGAAGGGTGAAGAGTTCAGATAGTAATGTGTCCCTGGTGGTGTCAGACTTGGGTCCCAGCTCAGAAGGGTGAAGAGTTCAGATAGTAATGTGTCCCTGGTGGTGTCAGACTTGGGTCCCAGCTCAGAAGGGTGAAGAGTTCAGATAGTAATGTGTCCCTGGTGGTGTCAGACTTGGGTCCCAGCTCAGAAGGGTGAAGAGTTCAGATAGTAATGTGTCCCTGGTGGTGTCAGACTTGGGTCCCAGCTCAGAAGGGTGAAGAGTTCAGATAGTAATGTGTCCCTGGTGGTGTCAGACTTGGGTCCCAGCTCAGAAGGGTGAAGAGTTCAGATAGTAATGTGTCCCTGGTGGTGTCAGACTTGGGTCCCAGCTCAGAAGGGTGAAGAGTTCAGATAGTAATGTGTCCCTGGTGGTGTCAGACTTGGGTCCCAGCTCAGAAGGGTGAAACGTTCTGAATGTGGTCTTCTTCTCTTCTCTTCTCTTCTCTCTGATTCCCTAATTGTACGTGACACAGTCTCTGTTCTGTTGTGTTTCCGCTGAGCAAGGCCCTGGTCGAATGTTGCACCCCGCTGAGCAAGGCCCTGGTCGAATGTTGCACCCCGCTGAGCAAGGCCCTGGTCGAATGTTGCACCCCGCTGAGCAAGGCCCTGGTCGAATGTTGCACCCCGCTGAGCAAGGCCCTGGTCCAATCAGGAGGGTGGTACTTAAGTTCCTTGTGCTAAAACTGAAATGGTTGCATTCCAAGTGTTGCAGTACTGTGTTTTTTTTGTGAGATTTGTCTCAATTTGTCTTTTATTTTATTGTAACATAACCTTTATGTTTCCGATGTATTATCAGTGATGTACTAGATGGAGTGAAATGTTTTCGTAAAATATTAGACAGTGACGAGGTTTTCCTTCTTTTTTTTTTTCCTTAAAAAATAAAAACAGGTTTGTTTTGATTTTTATTTTCACTTTGCCAACTCTAAAAGAAACATATTGGAAAAGAAAAGGGATTTGTGGTTTTATTCAGTTATAAAGCTATTTTGTTTTGAGGAGTTGAAAGAAGTTGTACAGACTTTTGCTCACAGGCAATTAGTCCCCTTTCTGCTCACAGGCAATTAGTCCCCTTTCTGCTTATAGGCAATTAGTCCCCTCTCTGCTTATAGGCAATTAGTCCCCTTTCTGCTTATAGGCAATTAGTCCCCTCTCTGCTCACAGGGAATTAGTCCCCTTTCTGCTCATAGGCAATTAGTCCCCTTTCTGCTTATAGGCAATTAGTCCCCTTTCTGCTTATAGGCAATTAGTCCCCTCTCTGCTTATAGGCAATTAGTCCCCTCTCTGCTCACAGGGAATTAGTCCCCTCTGCTCACAGGCAATTAGTGCCCTCTCTGCTTATAGGCAATTAGTCCTCCCTGCTCACAGGCAATTAGTCCCCTCTCACCAGTAGATGGCTCCCTATCGTCAGGAGTGAGGTCTTTCACTGAGCCATTTTGTGCTGGAAAGACCTCTTTTTCATTACGATGTCTAAAATGAAGTGTCTGATGGGTGGATCAGAACGGATGTTGCACTAGCTAATTGCTGTAAGCACTGTGTTTTGGAGTTTTCCATATCTTTCTAATGATGACTTGAAGAAGTCTTAATATTGTTAAACATGAGAATACAGCACTATCCAATAAAGCATATTGAAAACATGTTTATACTCTCTAGTAACTAATGTAACCATATAGTGTCTACCTGTCTGTCTACCTGTCTGTCTACCTGTCTGTGTGTGTCTACCTGTCTGTGTGTGTCTACCTGTCTGTGTGTGTGTGTGTGTGTGTGTGTCTACCTGTCTGTGTGTGTGTCTACCTGTCTGTCTACCTGTCTGTCTACCTGTCTGTGTGTGTCTACCTGTCTGTGTCTACCTGTCTGTGTGTGTGTCTGTGTGTGTCTACCTGTCTGTGTGTCTGTGTGTGTCTACCTGTCTGTGTGTGTCTACCTGTCTGTGTGTGTGTGTCTGTGTGTGTGTCTACCTGTCTGTGTGTCTACCTGTCTGTGTGTGTCTACCTGTCTGTGTGTCTACCTGTCTGTGTGTGTGTGTCTGTGTGTGTCTACCTGTCTGTGTGTGTGTCTGTGTGTGTCTACCTGTCTGTGTCTGTGTGTGTCTACCTGTCTCTGTGTGTGTCTGTGTGTGTCTACCTGTCTGTGTCTGTGTGTGTCTACCTGTCTCTGTGTGTGTCTGTGTGTGTCTACCTGTCTGTGTGTGTGTCTGTGTGTGTCTACCTGTCTGTGTGTGTCTACCTGTGTGTGTGTGTGTCTACCTGTCTGACAAGAGTAATACCTATGTGAGAATGCTGTTCATTGACTACAGCTCGGCATTTAACACCATAGGACCCTCCAAGCTCGTCATCAAGCTCGAGACCCTGGGTCTCGACCCCGCCCTGTGCAACTGGGTACTGGACTTCCTGACGGGCCGCCCCCAGGTGGTGAGGGTAGGCAACAACATCTCCACCCCGCTGATCCTCAACACTGGGGCCCCACAAGGGTGCGTTCTGAGCCCTCTCCTGTACTCCCTGTTCACCCACGACTGCGTGGCACGTACGCTTCCAACTCAATCATCAAGTTTGCGGACGACACAACAGTGGTAGGCTTGATTACCAACAACGACAAGACGGCCTACAGGGAGGAGGTGAGGGCCCTCGGAGTGTGGTGTCAGGAAAATAACCTCACACTCAACGTCAACAAAACTAAGGAGATGATTGTGGACTTCAGGTAACAGCAGAGGGAACACCCCCCTATCCACATCAATGGAACAGTAGTGGAGAGGGTAGTAAGTTTTTAAGTTCCTCGGCGTACACATCACAGACAAACTGAATTGGTCCACCCACACAGACAGCGTTGTGAAGAAGGCGCAGCAGCGCCTCTTCAACCTCAGGAAGCTGAAGAAATTCGGCTTGTCACCAAAAGCACTCACAAACTTCTACAGATGCACAATTGAGAGCATCCTGTCGGGCTGTATCACCGCCTGGTACGGCAACTGCTCCGCCCACAACTGTAAGGCTCTCCAGAGGGTAGTGAGGTCTGCACAACGCATCACCGGAGGCAAACCACCTGCCCTCCAGGACACCTACACCACCCGATGTCACAGGAAGGCCATAAAGATCATCAAGGACAGCAACCACCCGAGCCACTGCCTGTTCACCCCGCTATCATCCAGAAGGCGAGGTCAGTACAGGTGCATCAAAGCTGGGACCGAGAGACTGAAAAACAGCTTCTATCTCAAGGCCATCAGACTGTTAAACAGCCACCACTAACATTGAGTGGCTGCTGCCAACACACTGACTCAACTCCAGCCACTTTAATAATGGGAATTGATGGGAATATACCCTACATACCCTACATTATTCATCTCATATGTATATGTATATACTGTGCTCTATATCATCTACTGCATCTTTATGTAATACATGTATCACTAGCCACTTTAACTATGCCACTTTGTTTACATACTCATCTCATATGTATATACTGTACTCAATACCATCTACTGTATCTTGCCTATGCCGCTCTGTACCATCACTCATTCATATATCTTTATGTACATATTCTTTATCCCTTACACTTGTGTGTATAAGGTAGTAGTTTTGGAATTGTTATCTAGATTACTTGTTGGTTATTACTGCATTGTCGGAACTAGAAGCACAAGCATTTCGCTACACTCACATTAACATCTGCTAACCATGTGTATGTGACAAATAAAATTTGATTTGATTTGTCTGTGTGTCTCTGTGTGTGTCTACCTGTCTCTGTGTGTGTCTACCTGTCTCTGTGTGTGTCTACCGGTCTCGTCTGTGTGTGTGTTACATGTGTGTGTCTGTGTGTGTCTAACTGTGTGTGTGTGTGTGTGTGTGTGTGTGTCTACCTGTGTGTGTGTCTACCGGTGTGTGTGTGTCTCCATGTGTGTGTGTGTCTACCTGTGTGTGTGTGTGTCTACCTGTGTGTGTGTGTCTTACCTGTGTGTTACCCTGTGTGTGTGTGTGTCTACCTGTGTGTGTGTACCTGTGTGTCTACCTGCTCTCTGTGTGTGTCTACCTGTCTCTGTGTGTGTTCTACCTGTGTGTGTCTACCTGTGTGTGTCTGTGTGTGTGTGTGTCTACCTGTGTGTGTGTGTGTGTGTGTGTCTACTGTGTGTGTGTGTGTGTGTGTCTACCTGTGTGTGTGTGTGTGTCTACCTGTGTGTGTGTGTGTGTGTGTGTGTGTGTCTACCTGTGTGTGTGTGTGTGTCTACATGTGTGTGTGTCTACCTGCTGTGTGTGTGTGCTCTACCTGTGTGTGTGTGTGTGTGTGTCTACCTGTGTGTGTGGTGTGTGTCTACCTGTGTGTGTGTGTCTACCTGTGTGTGTGTGTGTACACTGTGTGTGTGTGTGTCTACCTGTGTGTCTACCTGTCTCTGTGTGTGTGTGTCTACCTGTCTCTGTGTGTGTGGTGTGTGTCTAACCTGTCTCTGTGTGTGTGTATCTACCTGTCTCTGTGTGTGTGTATCTACCTGTCTCTGTGTATCTACCTGTCCTCTGTGTGTGTGTGTGTCTACCTTGTCTCTGTGTCTCTGTGTGTGTGTCTACCCTGTCTCTGTGTCCTGTGTGTGTGTCTACCTGTCTCTCTGTGTGTGTATCTACCTGTCTCTCTGTGTGTGTATCTACCTGTCTCTGTGTGTGTGTATCTACCTGTCTCTGTGTGTGTGTATCTACTGTCTCTGTGTGTGTGTATCTACCTGTCTCTGTGTGTGTGTGTCTACCTGTCTCTGTGTATCTACACTGTCTCTGTGTGTGTTTCCATGTCTCTGTTGTGTGCCCCTGTCCTGTCTTACCTGTCTCTGTGTGTGTGTATCTACCTGTCTCTGTGTGGTGTGTATCTACCTGTCTCTGTGTGTGTGTATCTACCTGTCTCTGTGTGTGTGTATCTACCTGTCTCTGTGTGTGTGTATCTACCTGTCTCTGTGTGTGTGTGTATCTACCTGTCTCTGTGTGTGTGTATCTACCTGTCTCTGTGTGTGTGTATCTACCTGTCTCTGTGTGTGTGTATCTACCTGTCTCTGTGTGTGTGTATCTACCTGTCTCTGTGTGGTGTATCTACCTGTCTCCTGTGTGTGTGTATCTACCTGTCTGTGTGTGTATCTACCTGTCTGTGTGTGCTACCTGTCCTTGTGTGTCTACCTGTCTGTGTGTGTGTGTCTACCTGTCTGTGTGGTGTGTGTCTCCTGTCCTCTGTGTGTGTGTGGTGTCTACCTGTCTCTGTGTGTGTGTGTGTCTACCTGTCTCTGTGGTGTGTGTGTGTGTGTCTACCTGTGTGTGTGTGTGTGTGTCTACCTGTCTCTGTGTGTGTGTGTGTGTGTGTCTACCTGTCTCTGTTGTGTGGTGTGTGTGTGTGTGTCTACCTGTCTGTGTGTGTGTGTGGTGTGTGTCTACCTGTCTGTGTGTGTGTGTGTGTGTCCTACCTGTCTGTGTGTGTGTGTGTGTGTCTACTCTGTCTGTGTGTGTGTGTGTGTGTCTACCTGTCTGTGTGTGTGTGTGTGTGTGTGTGTGTGTGTCTAACCTGTCTGTGTGTGTGTGTCTACCTGTGTGTGTGTGTGTGTGTGTGTGTGTCTACCTGTGTGTGTGTGTGTGTGTGTGTGTCTACCTGTGTGTGTGTGTGTGTGTGTGTGTGTGTCTACTTGTGTGTCTACCTGTCTCTGTGTGTGTGTGTCTACCTGTCTGTGTGTGTGTGTCTACCTGTCTGTGGTGTGTGTGTCTACCTGTCTGTGTGTGTGTGACTACCTGTCTGTGTGTGTGTGTGACTACCTGTCTGTGTGTGTGTGACTACCTGTCTGTGTGTGTGTGTCTACCTGTCTGTGTGTGTGTGTCTACTGTCTGTGTGTGTGTGTCTACCTGTCTCTGTGTGGTGTGTGTGTGTGTGTCTACCTGTCTGTGTGTGTTGTGGTGTGTGTGTGTGTGTGTGTCTACCTGTCTGTGTGTGTGTCTACCTGTCTGTGTGTGTGTGTGTCTACCTGTCTGTGTGTGTGTGTGTCTACCTGTCTGTGTGTGTGTGTGTGTGTGTGTCTACCTGTCTGTGTGTGTGTCTACCTGTGTGTGTGTGTGTGTGTGTGTCTACCTGTGTGTGTGTGTGTGTGTGTGTCTACCTGTGTGTGTGTGTGTGTGTGTGTGTGTGTGTGTGTGTGTGTGTGTCTACCTGTCTGTGTGTGTGTGTGTGTGTGTCTACCTGTCTGTGTGTGTGTGTGTGTGTCTACCTGTCTGTGTGTGTGTGTGTGTGTGTGTCTACCTGTGTGTGTGTGTGTGTGTGTGTGTGTCTACCTGTGTGTGTGTGTGTGTGTGTGTGTGTCTACTTGTGTGTCTACCTGTCTGTGTGTGTGTGTGTGTGTGTCTACCTGTCTGTGTGTGTGTCTACCTGTGTGTGTGTGTGTGTGTGTGTCTACCTGTGTGTGTGTGTGTGTGTCTACCTGTGTGTGTGTGTGTGTCTACCTGTGTGTGTGTGTGTGTGTCTACCTGTGTGTGTGTGTGTGTGTCTACCTGTGTGTGTGTGTGTGTCTACCTGTGTGTGTGTGTGTGTCTACCTGTCTGTGTGTGTGTGTGTGTGTGTCTGTGTGTGTGTGTGTGTGTGTGTGTCTACCTGTCTGTGTGTGTGTGTGTGTGTGTGTGTCTACCTGTGTGTTGTGTGTGTGTGTCTACCTGTCTGTGTGTGTGTGTGTGTGTCTACCTGTCTGTGTGTGTGTGTGTGTGTCTACCTGTCTGTGTGTGTGTGTGTGTGTGTCTACCTGTCTGTGTGTGGTGTGTGTGTGTGTGTGTGTGTCTACCTGTCTGTGTGTGTGTCTACCTGTCTGTGTGTGTGTGTGTGTGTGTCTACCTGTCTGTGTGTGTGTGTGTGTGTGTACCTGTCTGTGTGTGTGTGTGTGTGTGTGTGTACCTGTCTGTGTGTGTGTGTGTGTGTGTGTCTACCTGTCTGTGTGTGTGTGTGTGTGTGTGTCTACCTGTCTGTGTGTGTGTGTGTGTGTGTGTCTACCTGTCTGTGTGTGTGTGTGTGTGTGTGTCTACCTGTCTGTGTGTGTGTGTGTGTGTGTCTACCTGTCTGTGTGTGTGTGTGTGTGTGTGTGTCTACCTGTCTGTGTGTGTGTGTGTGTCTACCTGTCTGTGTGTGTGTGTGTGTGTGTGTGTCTACCTGTCTGTGTGTGTGTGTGTGTGTGTCTACCTGTCTGTGTGTGTGTGTGTGTTGTCTACTGTCTGGTGTGTGTGTGTGTGTGTGTGTCTACCTGTCTGTGTGTGTGTGTGTGTGTGTGTGTCTACCTGTCTGTGTGTGTGTTGTGTGTTGTCTACCTGTCTGTGTGTGTGTGTGTGTGTCTACCTGTCTGTGTGTGTGTGTGTGTCTACCTGTCTGTGTGTGTGTGTGTGTGTGTGTGTGTCTACCTGTCTTGTGTGTGTGTGTGTGTGTGTGTGTTCTACTGTCTGTGTGTGTGTGTGTGTGTGTGTGTGTGTGTGTTGTGTGTCTACCTGTTGTGTGTGTGTGTGTGTGTGTGTGTGTGTGGTGGTGTGTGTGTCTACCTGTCTGTGTGTGTGTGTGGTGGTGCTACCTGTCGTGTGTTGTGTGTGGTGTCTACTCTGTCTGTGTGTTGTGTCTACCTGTCTGTGTGTGTGTGTGTGTGTGTGTGTGTCTACCTGTCTGTGTGTGTGTGTGTGTGTGTGTGTGTCTACCTGTCTGTGTGTGTGTGGTGTGTTCCCGTCTGTGTGTGTGTGTGTGTGTGTGTGTGTCTACCTGTCTGTGTGGTGTGTGTGTGTTGTGTCTACCTGTCTGTGTGTTGTGGTGTGTCTACCTGTCTGTGTGTGTGTTGTGTGTCTACCTGTCTGTTGTGTGTGTGTGTGTGTCTACCTGTCTGTGTGTGTTGTGTGTGTGTGTCTACCTGTCTGTGTGTGTGTGTGTGTGTGTGTCTACCTGTCTGTGTGTGTGTGTGTGTCTACCTGTCTGTGTGTGTGTGTGTGTGTGTCTACCTGTCTGTGTGTGTGTGTGTGTGTCTACCTGTCTGTGTGTGTGTGTGTGTGTCTACCTGTCTGTGTGTGTGTGTGTGTGTGTCTACCTGTCTGTGTGTGTGTGTGTGTGTGTGTCTACCTGTCTGTGTGTGTGTGTGTGTGTGTCTACCTGTCTGTGTGTGTGTGTGTGTGTGTGTGTGTCTACCTGTCTGTGTGTGTGTGTGTGTGTGTGTGTCTACCTGTCTGTGTGTGTGTGTGTGTGTGTGTGTGTGTGTGTGTGTGTGTGTCTACCTGTCTGTGTGTGTGTGTGTGTGTGTGTGTGTGTCTACCTGTGTGTGTGTGTGTGTCTACCTGTGTGTGTGTGTGTGTCTACCTGTGTGTGTGTGTGTGTCTACCTGTGTGTGTGTGTGTGTGTCTACCTGTCTGTGTGTGTGTGTGTGTCTACCTGTCTGTGTGTGTGTGTGTGTGTGTCTACCTGTCTGTGTGTGTGTGTGTGTGTCCCTGTCTGTGTGTGTGTGGTGTGTGTGTGTGTGTGTGTTGTGTGGTGTGTGTGTGTGTGTGTCTACCTGTCTGTGTGTGTGTGTGTGTGTGTGTCTACCTGTCGTGTGTGTGTGTGTGTGTGTCTACCTGTCTGTGTGTGTGTGTGTGTCTACCTGTCTGTGTGGTGTGTGTGTGTCTACCTGTCTGTGTGTGTGTGTGTGTGTCTACCTGTCTGTGTGTGTGTGTGTGTCTACCTGTCTGGTGTGTGTGTGTGTGTGTCTACCTGTCTGTGTGTGTGTGTGTGTGTGTGTGTCTACCTGTCTGTGTGTGTGTGTGTGTGTGTGTGTCTACCTGTCTGTGTGTGGTGTGTGTGTGTGTGTGTCTACCTGTCTGTGTGTGTGTGTGTGTGTCTACCTGTGTGTGTGTGTGTGTGTGTGTGTGGTGGTGTTGTGTTCTACCTGTCTGTGTGTGTGTGTGTGTGTGTGTCTACCTTCTGTTGTGTGTGTCTACCTGTCTGTGTGTGTGTGTGGTGTGTGTGTACCTGTCTGTGTGTGTGTGTGTGTGTGTGTGTGTGTACCTGTCGGTGTGTGTGTGTGTGTGTGTACCTGTCTGTGTGTGTGTGTGTGTGTGTACCTGTCTGTGTGTGTGTGTGTGTGTGTGTCTACCTGTCTGTGTGTGTGTGTGTGTGTGTGTGTGTGTCTACCTGTGGTGTGTGTGTGTGTGTGTGTGTGTGTGTGTCTACCTGTCTGTGTGTGTGTGTGTGTGTGTGTCTACCTGTCTGTGTGTGTGTGTGTGTGTCTACCTGTCTGTGTGTGTGTGTGTGTGTGTCTACCTGTCTGTGTGTGTGTGTGTGTGTGTGTGTGTCTACCTGTCTGTGTGTGTGTGTGTGTGTGTCTACCTGTCTGTGTGTGTGTGTGTGTGTGTGTGTGTGTGTCTACCTGTCTGTGTGTGTGTCTACCTGTCTGTGTGTGTGTGTGTGTGTCTACCTGTCTGATTTAGGTTTGTGTGTGTGTGTGTTGTGTGTGTGTCTACCTGTCTGGTGTGTGTTCTTACCTGTCTGTGTGTGTGTTGGGTGTGTTACCGGTTCTTGTGGTGTGTTGTGTGTGTGTAGTTACCTGTCTGTGTGTGTGTGTTACCTGTCTGGGTGTTGGGGTGTCTACCTGTCTGTGTGTGTGGTGTGTGTGTGGTGTGTCTTACCTGGCTGTGTGTGGTGTGGTGTGTCTACCTGGTGTGGGGTTGTGTGTGTGTCTACCTGTCTGTGTGTGGTGTGGGTGTGTGTGTCTACCTGTCTTGTGGTGTGTGTGTGTCTACCTGTCTGTGTGGTGTGTGGTGTGTCTACCTTGTCTGTGTGTGTGTGGTGTTCTAGCCTGTGTTTGTGTGTGTTGGTCTACCTGTCTGTGTGTGTGTGTCTACCTGTCTGTGTGTGGTGTGTGCTACCTGTTGTGTGTGTGTGTGTCTACCTGTCTGTGGTGTGTTCTGTCTGTGTGTGTGTGTCTACCTGTCTGTGTGTGTGTGTGTGTGTGTGTGTCTACCTGTCTGTGTGTGTGTGTGTGTGTGTGTCTACCTGTCTGTGTGTGTGTTGTGTCTACCTGTCTGTGTGTGTGTGTGTGTGTCTACCTGTCTGTGTGTGTGTGTGTGTGTGTCTACCTGTCTCTGTGTGTGTGTGTCTACCTGTCTGTGTGACAGAGCGAACATGGAGGGATAGTTGTTGTAGCTTACTAACATTTTAGGTAGTGTGTAGGCGGTGGGTGCAGAGACCCTCTGTCTCATCCGGTGGCTCTGTTGGCAGGGCGCTCTGAGGACCAGGAGTCAAACGGGGGTCACTTTCCCACCGCGCGAGAGAGGGAGGCAGAGACCCAGGACCTCCTCGAAGGGCGCCCATTTGACGACTAATCCCCAGGAAATACACGCAGGTCCCCCCCCCCCCTCCTCCTCTTGAAGGGAAAGCTCCGTAAATTCAAAGCATCTGTACAAGGCCGGGGCCAGTCCTTCTCCACTGTACAGGGCCGCGTTCCCAGAGTCCCTTGCAGATGAAATTGTATTCTTTGAAAAATTACACAGTGAGAGAGAGAGAGGGGGGGAAAAATAAATAAAGTAAAACAAACACTGGCGAAGATCAAGGACGGGGCCAGTCCTCCACACTGTGTACAGGGCCACGTTCCCAGAGTCCTGCAGATCAAGGACGGGGCCAGTCCTCCACACTGTGTACAGGGCCACGTTCCCAGAGTCCTGCAGATCAAGGACGGGGCCAGTCCTCCACACTGTGTACAGGGCCACGTTCCCAGAGTCCTGCAGATCAAGGACGGGGCCAGTCCTCCACACTGTGTACAGGGCCACGTTCCCAGAGTCCTGCAGATCAAGGACGGGGCCAGTCCTCCACACTGTGTACAGGGCCACGTTCCCAGAGTCCTGCAGATCAAGGACGGGGCCAGTCCTCCACACTGTGTACAGGGCCACGTTCCCAGAGTCCTGCAGATCAAGGACGGGGCCAGTCCTCCACACTGTGTACAGGGCCACGTTCCCAGAGTCCTGCAGATCAAGGACGGGGCCAGTCCTCCACACTGTGTACAGGGCCACGTTCCCAGAGTCCTGCAGATCAAGGACGGGGCCAGTCCTCCACACTGTGTACAGGGCCACGTTCCCAGAGTCCTGCAGATCAAGGACGGGGCCAGTCCTCCACACTGTGTACAGGGCCACGTTCCCAGAGTCCTGCAGATCAAGGACGGGGCCAGTCCTCCACACTGTGTACAGGGCCCCGTTCCCAGAGTCCTGCAGATCAAGGACGGGGCCAGTCCTCCACACTGTGTACAGGGCCACGTTCCCAGAGTCCTGCAGATCAAGGACGGGGCCAGTCCTCCACACTGTGTACAGGGCCACGTTCCCAGAGTCCTGCAGATCAAGGACGGGGCCAGTCCTCCACACTGTGTACAGGGCCACGTTCCCAGAGTCCTGCAGACCAAGGACGGGGCCAGTCCTCCACACTGTGTACAGGGCCACGTTCCCAGAGTCCCTTGCAGATCTTGCCAGTGTTCATCGTGAAAGGAATGCAGTAGTACCCTTCGGATACACACACCAGCCTCGTTTCAAACCACCGGTGAATTTATCTTAATTTACTCATCGTCCTGCTAAAGTGTTTGGGTTCCACTGGTTTGCTTTCTGTCACTGTATGTAAGCGTCAGTCATTTGAAAAGATCGGAATAGTCGGTGGAGGTTGTGTGGCCTGGTAGCAAAAGTCTGAGTTGATCCTTATGTCATGACTTTGTCTTCTGTGGTCTGTCATGTGAGGCCTTGGGAGTTGCGTAGCATTAAAACCCACATCGTGTTCTGTGGTCTGTCATGTGAGGCCTTGGGAGTTGCGTAGCATTAAAACCCACATCGTGTTCTGTGGTCTGTCATGTGAGGCCTTGGGAGTTGCGTAGCATTAAAACCCACATCGTGTTCTGTGGTCTGTCATGTGAGGCCTTGGGAGTTGCGTAGCATTAAAACCCACATCGTGTTCTGTGGTCTGTCATGTGAGGCCTTGGGAGTTGCGTAGCATTAAAACCCACATCGTGTTCTGTGGTCTGTCATGTGAGGCCTTGGGAGTTGCGTAGCATTAAAACCCACATCGTGTTCTGTGGTCTGTCATGTGAGGCCTTGGGAGTTGCGTAGCATTAAAACCCACATCGTGTTCTGTGGTCTGTCATGTGAGGCCTTGGGAGTTGCGTAGCATTAAAACCCACATCGTGTTCTGTGGTCTGTCATGTGAGGCCTTGGGAGTTGCGTAGCATTAAAACCCACATCGTGTTCTGTGGTCTGTCATGTGAGGCCTTGGGAGTTGCGTAGCATTAAAACCCACATCGTGTTCTGTGGTCTGTCATGTGAGGCCTTGGGAGTTGCGTAGCATTAAAACCCACATCGTGTTCTGTGGTCTGTCATGTGAGGCCTTGGGAGTTGCGTAGCATTAAAACCCACATCGTGTTCTGTGGTCTGTCATGTGAGGCCTTGGGAGTTGCGTAGCATTAAAACCCACATCGTGTTCTGTGCCAAATGAGGCTATATGAAAGGAGGACCAGTTCTCCCTGACTCTCCAATCACATGAATGTATTGAAAATGAATTCATACCTTTTTTTTTTTGTGGTAGAGCTAAGTAGTACAGTTGGGTGGCTAAGTTAGCAGAAGTAGTAGTTTTCCTATCCAATATGGCCGCCCTACTTACATAGACGCAGTGCTTTCTGACTTCACTAAGCTTCAATGGAACTGGGAAGTCCAGTTCCGTCCACAGCCAATAGGATGGGCCGAAGCGAAAGTTACACGAAAGCAGTGAAGGAGGGAGTGGCACTTCTTAGCAACTGTCACTCTGCCATGCCTGCCTGTGTTTTGCTTGTGTTTCTGGTCCTGCGGTCTCTGAGCGTCGGTCTGTGAATTAGAAGGAACAGCCAGGGTGTTGCCGCCCGTCTCCAAGCACCAGCAAAGGGTTAAGGCGGATCCTTGTCTTCGCCACGTCGCACTGTGGACCCGTTAGCACAGGAAACCTGATAGTTTTGTTCGTTTTGAAGGCCTGATTCCCTGGCTTACAAGAATAAATTAAATGCAATCCCAGCTAGGCTTCAGCTGCAATGGAGGGGCATACTGCTTTATTTTCTTCACCCCCCCCTCCCCCCCGCTGACCCCACAGCCAACCAAAAGGAGATTGGGAATATGCAGCCCTAATCTGGTTAAACCGTGCAAAAGGCCCAGAGAGAGCCACCAGTTTAATGCTAGGGGTGAATAACAGAACCAGTCTAATGCTAGGGGAGAATAACAGAACCAGTCTAATGCTAGGAGAGAATAACAGCACCAGTTTAATGCTAGGGGAGAATAACAGCACCAGTCTAATGCTAGGGGTGAATAACAGAACCAGTTTAATGCTAGGGGAGAATAACAGCACCAGTCTAATGCTAGGGGAGAATAACAGCACCAGTCTAATGCTAGGAGAGAATAACAGCACCAGTTTAATGCTAGGGGAGAATAACAGCACCAGTCTAATGCTAGGGGAGAATAACAGAACCAGTCTAATGCTAGGAGAGAATAACAGCACCAGTCTAATGCTAGGGGAGAATAACAGCACCAGTCTAATGCTAGGAGAGAATAACAGCACCCGTCTAATGCTAGGGGAGAATAACAGCACCAGTCTAATGCTAGGGGACAAAAACAGCACCAGTTTAATGCTAGGGGAGAATAGCAGCACCAGTCTAATGCTAGGAGAGAATAACAGCACCAGTCTAATGCTAGGGGAGAATAACAGCACCAGTCTAATGCTAGGAGAGAATAACAGCACCCGTCTAATGCTAGGGGAGAATAACAGCACCAGTCTAATGCTAGGGGACAAAAACAGCACCAGTTTAATGCTAGGGGAGAATAGCAGCACCAGTCTAATGCTAGGGGAGAATAACAGCACCAGTCTAATGCTAGGAGAGAATAACAGCACCCGTCTAATGCTAGGGGAGAATAACAGCACCAGTCTAATGCTAGGGGACAAAAACAGCACCAGTTTAATGCTAGGGGAGAATAGCAGCACCAGTCTAATGCTAGGGGAGAATAACAGAACCAGTCTAATGCTAGGGGAGAATAACAGAACCAGTCTAATGCTAGGGGAAAATAACAGCACCAGTCTAATGCTAGGAGAGAATAACAGCACCAGTCTAATGCTAGGAGAGAATAACAGCACCAGTCTAATGCTAGGGGAGAATAACAGCACCAGTCTAATGCTAGGGGAGAATAACAGCACCAGTCTAATGCTAGGGGAGAATAACAGCACCAGTCTAATGCTAGGGGAGAATAACAGCACCAGTCTAATGCTAGGAGAGAATAACAGCACCAGTCATATGCTAGGGGAGAATAACAGCACCAGTTTAATGCTAGGGGACAAAAACAGCACCAGTTTAATGCTAGGGGAGAAAAACAGCACCAGTCTAATGCTAGGGGACAAAAACAGCACCAGTTTAATGCTAGGGGAAAAAAACAGCACCAGTTCAATGCTAGGGGAGAATAACAGCACCAGTCTAATGCTAGGAGAGAATAACAGCACCAGTCTAATGCTAGGGGAGAATAACAGCACCAGTTTAATGCTAGTGGACAGAAACAGCACCAGTTTAATGCTAGGGGACAAAAACAGCACCAGTTTAATGCTAGGGGACAAAAACAGCACCAGTCTAATGCTAGGGGAGAATAACAGCACCAGTCTAATGCTAGGAGAGAATAACAGCACCAGTCTAATGCTAGGGGAGAATAACAGCCCTGTAAAGTGTGTTTAGACTGCATATCTTCATGTGTTGCCGACCACGGCCCATGTGGTTGTAGAGCGGCGGAGGGAGAATAACAAACTGCTCCAGAACAACAAGTACTTGGGTTCCCAGTGTTGGAGAGAAACTCCCCCTCCACATTAGTGGTGCTGTTTCCCTGTCTGTTACAGTACTGGCAGTGCTGCTGTTTCCCTGTCTGTTACAGTACTGTTAGTGGTGCTGTCTCCCTGTCTGTCTGTTACAGTACTGGCAGTGGTGCTGTTTCCCTGTCTGTTACAGTACTGTTAGTGGTGCTGTCTCCCTGTCTGTCTGTTACAGTACTGGCAGTGGTGCTGTTTCCCTGTCTGTTACAGTACTGTTAGTGGTGCTGTCTCCCTGTCTGTTACTGTACTGTTAGTGGTGCTGTCTCCCTGTCTGACACAGTACTGTTAGTGGTGCTGTCTCCCTGTCTGTTACAGTACTGTTAGTGGTGCTGTCTCCCTGTCTGATACAGTACTGTTAGTGGTGCTGTCTCCCTGTCTGTTACAGTACTGTTAGTGGTGCTGTCTCCCTGTCTGATACAGTACTGTTAGTGGTGCTGTTTCCCTGTCTGTCTGTTACAGTACTGTTAGTGGTGCTGTCTCCCTGTCTGTTACAGTACTGGCAGTGGTGCTGTCTCCCTGTCTGTTACAGTACTGGCAGTGGTGCTGTCTCCCTGTCTGTTACAGTACTGTTAGTGGTGCTGTCTCCCTGTCTGTTACAGTACTGGCAGTGGTGCTGTTTCCCTGTCTGTTACAGTACTGTTAGTGGTGCTGTCTCCCTGTCTGTTACAGTACTGGCAGTGGTGCTGTTTCCCTGTCTGTTACAGTACTGTTAGTGGTGCTGTCTCCCTGTCTGTTACAGTACTGGCAGTGGTGCTGTCTCCCTGTCTGTTACAGTACTGGCAGTGGTGCTGTCTCCCTGTCTGTTACAGTACTGTTAGCGGTGCTGTCTCCCTGTCTGTTACAGTACTGGCAGTGGTGCTGTTTCCCTGTCTGTTACAGTACTGTTAGTGGTGCTGTCTCCCTGTCTGTTACAGTACTGGCAGTGGTGCTGTTTCCCTGTCTGTTACAGTACTGTTAGTGGTGCTGTCTCCCTGTCTGTTACAGTACTGGCAGTGGTGCTGTCTCCCTGTCTGTTACAGTACTGGCAGTGGTGCTGTCTCCCTGTCTGTTACAGTACTGGCAGTGGTGCTGTCTCCCTGTCTGATACAGTACTGTTAGTGGTGCTGTCTCCCTGTCTGTTACAGTACTGGCAGTGGTGCTGTCTCCCTGTCTGATACAGTACTGTTAGTGGTGCTGTCTCCCTGTCTGTTACAGTACTGTCAGTGGTGCTGTCTCCCTGTCTGTTACAGTACTGGCAGTGCTTGTCTCGATGGCACACTCAGTGAATGATGCAATGAACAGAGGTGTGGGGGCCATATGTTGCGCCATCATCCAGGGTTTGGTCATTTGCAGAGGATAAAGCTACCCAGGCGTATCCACGTAGTTTATTAGGGACACTAGGCCTCATTTAGTATCTGTCTTTTCAGGAGTTGCAGAGCTGGCAGTATATGGCCTGTTTTTTTTGTTTGTGTGTTTTGCTGGATTCCATTGCCATTGTTGTGTCACAGGAATCTTTTTATAGGAATCGTTGAAGTAAGCAAACAACCTTTTTGCACAGAATTGTAATTAAGAGTCACCTTCAAAAGTTTTTTTTCCTCCCAAAGGTAGTATGATCTCTATAAAGCAGTACTTTAAGTGGCCAGGGTTGTGTCTCAGTACCGTATTGATCTCACCATCCAGTTTTGTGTCTCAGTAACTCGTTGATCTCAAAATTCAGCATTTAAAAAATAATTTTTTTTTATGAAGGCAGTTTAATATCTATAGAAGTTTTCTTGAATCTCTTTCCAGATAAGACTGAAAAGCCATTCACTTATATAGCTTATATATTATATACTTATATAGCTTATATATTATATACTTATATAGCTTATATATTATATACTTATATAGCTTATATATTATATACTTATATAGCTATAAAAATGTTTTCTCAAGATAGCTCAAAAGAGATTTATTTTAATCTCTCACGCCGCCTTAGTGAGCCCTATGACTAAGGCAAAGCTCACCCTGCTTGTTTTTAGCAGATCTCAGTAGTACCTGGCTACTAAATAACAGAAAAAGACCCAGGCACCTTTCTCAACCTCATGGGAATACCACGACGGGTCAAGTAATGTATCACTGCTGGGTAGTAAATTGTTTACCAGTGGACTTTTATTGGACTTGCCAAGGTCTTAGGGGTTAGACTGTGGTTTCTGAGCGCCCCCCACCCCCACCCCATCCCAGTCTCACCGGTCTATTCCAACCTGTCTTTGTCTCGGAGGTTAATCTATAGGCCAGATCAAAGGGTCAGGACCACAGATAAACTCCAGCCCTTGAGGTTTCTTCTTCTCTCATATCTGCTGCAGATGATTAAAACTCGAGGTGATTCATGGGGCAATATGGCTGTAGCAGAGCAAAGGAGCCAGAGAGGATTCCAACAGCCGACAGGGAGGATTTGTTCAAACCGTCGCTATCAACCTCATTGTCATTCACCCAGAGATGGAGTTACAGATAGACACAGTTATTCTGTTACTCCCTTTGGAGCTGATATATGCACCAGCACAGACATGAGTCCCACTTGAGTCTCACTGAGACCCAGGGGATAAAATACCAAGAGTACTCTGATAAATAACAAGAGTACTCTGATAAAATAACAAGAGTACTCGGATAAAATAACAAGAGTACTCTGATAAATAACAAGAGTACTCTGATAAATAACAAGAGTACTCTGATAAATAACAAGAGTACTCTGACTGATAAAATAACAAGAGTACTCTGACTGATAAAATAACAAGAGTACTCTGATAAATAACAAGAGTACTCTGATAAATAACAAGAGTACTCTGATAAATAACAAGAGTACTCTGATAAATAACAAGAGTACTCTGATAAATAACAAGAGTACTCTGACTGATAAAATAACAAGAGTACTCTGATAAATAACAAGAGTACTCTGATAAAATAACAAGAGTACTCTGACTGACAGGAAAGGGGTCTGGACTGCTACCTTATGACTACCAAATGATTATTCCCATCTTTTGTAGATTCAAAAAGAATATTTTGACTGTCAAAAGGTTGAAATATTCAGTAGGCAGAAGAATGGCTATGCTTTTATCGAGCAGCAAATGTTTGAATGAGTGAAACAAACCTGCTTGTTCTTGTTCAATTCACACATTATATGGAGGAACTGATAAATTGCACGTGTCATCGTTGTTGACAAGCTAAATGAAGGGCATCAAAGCATGGAAGGTAGGCATGAAGAGAGAGGAAAAAAACTCCTCTCGCTGGCAAAGAAGCTGACAGCTGAACACCCTTTACACAAGCAGGCCGCAAATATGCTGTTTCTATTGAACACGCTGAAAAGGGGCTCACCCTTGAACTTCTTGGATCATTGTCAGTGAATGAAATCATTTATGCGTGGTGATACCTGTGGGCCTGTGTTTAAGGTGTATGCTGGGACCGAGGAGAGGTAGGAGGGAATGGCCCTGAGTTAATTGTGAGCTCACCTTTCTTTAGAGGAGTCAGCCACCGCCTACGCACTACACACTACACACAACCTAAATGCAAGTTGGGGGGTCTCCATACAACATCACTTCGCTCCATACAACATCACTTCGCTCCATACAACATCACTTCGCTCCATACAACATCACTACACTCCATATAACATCACCAGGCTCCATACAACATCACCAGGCTCCATATAACATCACCAGGCTCCATACAACATCACCAGGCTCCATATAACATCACCAGGCTCCATACAACATCACTACACTCCATATAACATCACCAGGCTCCATACAACATCACCAGGCTCCATATAACATCACCAGGCTCCATACAACATCACCAGGCTCCA
>NC_034201.2:46619337-46636837 GCF_002021735.2 Oncorhynchus kisutch
TGGTTAGAGTGTAGGGGGGGCAGGTAGCCTAGTGGTTAGAGTGTAGGGGGGGCAGGTAGTCTAGTGGTTAGAGTGTAGGGGGGGCAGGTAGCCTAGTGGTTAGAGTGTAGGGGGGGCAGGTAGCCTAGTGGTTAGAGTGTAGGGGGGGCAGGTAGCCTAGTGGTTAGAGTGTAGGGGTGGCAGGTAGCCTAGTGGTTAGAGTGTAGGGGGGGTAGGTAGCCTAGTGGTTAGAGTGTAGGGGGGGCAGGTAGCCTAGTGGTTAGAGTGTAGGGGGGCAGGTAGCCTAGTGGTTAGAGTGTAGGGGGGGCAGGTAGCCTAGTGGTTAGAGTGTAGGGGGGGCAGGTAGCCTAGTGGTTAGAGTGTAGAGGGGGTAGGTAGCCTAGTGGTTAGAGTGTAGGGGGGGTAGGTAGCCTAGTGGTTAGAGTGTAGGGGGGGCAGGTAGCCTAGTGGTTAGAGTGTAGGGGGGGCAGGTAGCCTAGTGGTTAGAGTGTAGGGGCGGCAGGTAGCCTAGTGGTTAGAGTGTAGGGGGGGCAGGTAGCCTAGTGGTTAGAGTGTAGGGGGGGCAGGTAGCCTAGTGGTTAGAGTGTAGGGGGGGCAGGTAGCCTAGTGGTTAGAGTGTAGGGGGGGCAGGTAACCTAGTGGTTAGAGTGTAGAGGGGGTAGGTAGCCTAGTGGTTAGAGTGTAGGGGGGGCAGGTAGCCTAGTGGTTAGAGTGTAGAGGGGGCAGGTAGCCTAGTGGTTAGAGTGTAGGGGTGGCAGGTAGCCTAGTGGTTAGAGTGTAGGGGGGGCAGGTAGCCTAGTGGTTAGAGTGTAGGGGTGTTAGGTAGCCTAGTGGTTAGAGTGGAGGGGTGGCAGGTAGCCTTGTGGTTAGAGTGTAGGGGGGGCAGGTAGCCTAGTGGTTAGAGTGTAGGGGGGGCAGGTAGCCTAGTGGTTAGAGTGTAGGGGGGGCAGGTAGCCTAGTGGTTAGAGTGTAGAGGGGGCAGGTAGCCTAGTGGTTAGAGTGTAGGGGGGGCAGGTAGCCTAGTGGTTAGAGTGTAGGGGGGCAGGTAGTCTAGTGGTTAGAGTGTAGGGGGGGCAGGTAGTCTAGTGGTTAGAGTGTAGGGGGGGCAGGTAGCCTAGTGGTTAGAGTGTAGGGGGGGCAGGTAGCCTAGTGGTTAGAGTGTAGGGGGGTTAGGTAGCCTAGCGGTTAGAGTGTAGGGGCGGCAGGTAGCCTAGTGGTTAGAGTGTAGGGGGGGCAGGTAGCCTAGTGGTTAGAGTGTAGAGGGGGTAGGTAGCCTAGTGGTTAGAGTGTAGAGGGGGTAGGTAGCCTAGTGGTTAGAGTGTAGGGGGGGCAGGTAGCCTAGTGGTTAGAGTGTAGAGGGGGTAGGTAGCCTAGTGGTTAGAGTGACAGATATTCTTTCAAAAATAATACGAATGTATTTGAATTTTAAGACAGTTACTGATGCCATATGTCAATGATTTTAGAGATCGGTATAATGATGATTTAACAATCCATATCTGTTTACACTTGATTGATATCCAGACACAATGCGTACCTGACGACCTCCGGAGGTGGGCAGAAAGATCTGATCACAATATGCATCTTTCAATGATCTACACCTGCCTAATAAATGTGGGCACAATCAGATTGTGGACAAGATCTGTACAAAGGTACGTGAGGTGTAGTTGAATTTTGGATGTGGCTGAAAGATGATCGTTGAGGCAGAT
This sequence comes from Oncorhynchus kisutch, assembly GCF_002021735.2. NCBI lineage: Eukaryota > Metazoa > Chordata > Actinopteri > Salmoniformes > Salmonidae > Oncorhynchus > Oncorhynchus kisutch. The sequence goes on from NC_034201.2 coordinate 46,621,044, forward strand.
TTGCAGACGCCTCGCTCCGGAGGACCATCTCATCCTAGAGGACCATCTCACCCCGGAGGACCATCTCATCCTAGAGGACCATCTCACCCCGGAGGACCATCTCATCCTAGAGGACCATCTCATCCTAGAGGACCATCTCACCCCGGAGGACCATCTCACCCTGGAGGACCATCTCACCCCGGAGGACCCATCTCACCCCGGAGGACCATCTCACCCCGGAGGACCATCTCACCCCGGAGGACCATCTCACCCCGGAGGACCATCTCACCCCGGAGGACCATCTCACCCCGGAGGACCATCTCACCCCGGAGGACCATCTCACCCCGGAGGACCATCTCACCCCGGAGGACCCATCTCACCCCGGAGGACCCATCTCTCCCCGGAGGACCCATCTCACCCCGGAGGACCCATCTCACCCCGGAGGACCCATCTCACCCCTCTGACATACAGTACAAGTAGATCTTCATATCCCCAGTAATAGGCATATAGTACGGACGCGACCCCAGATAGCCCTCTAATCCCTATATAGTGCTCTAATGTTAACCAGAGCCCACACAGGGCTCTAATCAAAGTAGTGCACTAATATGTGGACTAAGGTTCCATTTGAGACGTCCCCTCCACTCTGGTCGTGTCCACAGGTCCTGTGACTGTCTTTGTCTGAGGCTAATGTAACAGAAACCTTGTCTAGACTGACTGGCTACTGGCCATAATCCTCAGAAACATCCAGCTGAATCAATGTGAAACCTGAGAGGGGACAGTCTCCAGTCCAAGACCCCTGTTAGTGTTAGTGGAGGGAGGCTTCCCTGGATTGATTAGACAATGGGGGTCAGAGCACACACACACACACACACACACTCACTCATAGTACAGCAGGATAAACTGTGCCGAGCAACCGCACACACACACACACACACACACACACACACACACACACACACACACACACACACACACACACACACACACACACACACACACACACACACACACACACACACACACACACACAGAGAGATAGGGTGTCCAGTGCAGACACACCAGCAGTCTACAACAACGCAGATGTCATCAGAAGATTGATTACCTAGCGAGCCAGTCAAGCAAGGTAAAATATCACATGACATTTGATAGTAAACAAAAAATAGCTCTATTGTTGTCTCTGGGTGGAGCAGCATACTACTTTTAATTAGCTAGTAAATTACCATCAATCAATGCATCGATAAACATGTTTTTCTTTGAAAATGTAGTTGATGATCTAGAGTAGGAAGCTATGAAAGAGTAGGAAGCTATGAGAGAGTAGGAAGCTATGAAAGAGTAGGAAGCTATGAAAGAGTAGGAAGCTATGAAAGAGTAGGAAGCTATGAGATAGTAGGAAGCTATGAAAGAGTAGGAAGCTATGAAAGAGTAGGAAGCTATGAAAGAGTAGGAAGCTATGAAAGAGTAGGAAGCTATGAGAGAGTAGGAAGCTATGAAAGAGTAGGAAGCTATGAGAGAGTAGGAAGCTATGAAAGAGTAGGAAGCTATGAGAGAGTAGGAAGCTATGAAAGAGTAGGAAGCTATGAAAGAGTAGGAAGCTATGAAAGAGTAGGAAGCTATGAGATAGTAGGAAGCTATGAAAGAGTAGGAAGCTATGAAAGAGTAGGAAGCTATGAAAGAGTAGGAAGCTATGAGAGAGTAGGACGCTATGAGAGAGTAGGAAGCTATGAGAGAGTAGGAAGCTATGAAAGAGTAGGAAGCTATGAGAGAGTAGGAAGCTATGAAAGAGTAGGAAGCTATGAGAGAGTAGGAAGCTATGAGAGAGTGGGAAGCTATGAAAGAGTGGGAAGCTATGAAAGAGTAGGAAGCTATGAAAGAGTAGGAAGCTATGAGAGAGTAGGAAGCTATGAAAGAGTAGGAAGCTATGAAAGAGTAGGAAGCTATGAAAGAGTAGGAAGCTATGAAAGAGTAGGAAGCTATGAAAGAGTAGGAAGCTATGAGAGAGTAGGAAGCTATGAAAGAGTAGGAAGCTATGAGAGAGTGCCCCACCCACCACAAAAAATAGCTCTATTGTTGTCTCTGGGTGGAGCAGCATACTACTTTTAATTAGCTAGTAAATTACCATCAATCAATGCATCGATAAACATGTTTTTCTTTGAAAATGTAGTTGATGATCTAGAGTAGGAAGCTATGAAAGAGTAGGAAGCTATGAGAGAGTAGGAAGCTATGAAAGAGTAGGAAGCTATGAAAGAGTAGGAAGCTATGAAAGAGTAGGAAGCTATGAGATAGTAGGAAGCTATGAAAGAGTAGGAAGCTATGAAAGAGTAGGAAGCTATGAAAGAGTAGGAAGCTATGAGAGAGTAGGAAGCTATGAGAGAGTAGGAAGCTATGAGAGAGTAGGAAGCTATGAGAGAGTAGGAAGCTATGAAAGAGTAGGAAGCTATGAGAGAGTAGGAAGCTATGAAAGAGTAGGAAGCTATGAGAGAGTAGGAAGCTATGAGAGAGTGGGAAGCTATGAAAGAGTGGGAAGCTATGAAAGAGTAGGAAGCTATGAAAGAGTAGGAAGCTATGAGAGAGTAGGAAGCTATGAAAGAGTAGGAAGCTATGAAAGAGTAGGAAGCTATGAAAGAGTAGGAAGCTATGAAAGAGTAGGAAGCTATGAAAGAGTAGGAAGCTATGAGAGAGTAGGAAGCTATGAAAGAGTAGGAAGCTATGAGAGAGTGCCCCACCCACCATCAAATATAAAAACAACAACAGTCACAGAAGCATGTCATCAACAACTCATAAATGGGGATCAGCTTTAACGACCCCGTCATCCTTTAACGACCCGGTCATCCTATATCGAACCCGTCATCCTATATCGACCCCGTCATCCTTTAACGACCCCGTCATCCTTTAACGACCCGTCATCCTTTAACGAGCCCCGTCATCCTTTAACGAGCCCCGTCATCCTTTAACGACCCCCGTCATCCTTTAACGACCCCGTCATCCTTTAAACGACCCTGTCATCCTTTAACGACCCCCGTCATCCTTTAAACGTCCCCGTCATCCTTTAACGACCCCCGTCATCCTTTAACGACCCCGTCATCCTTTAACGATCCCGTCATCCCTTAACGACCCGTCATCCTTTAACGACCCCGTCGTCCTCTAACGACCCCGTCGTCCTTTAACGACCCGTCATCCTTTAATGACCCTGTCATCCTTTAACAACACTGTCATCCTTTAACGACCCCGTCCGTCATCCTTTAACGACCCGTCGTCCTTTAACGACCCCGTCATCCTTTAAACGACCCCGTCATTTTTTAACGACCCGTCATCCTTTAACGACCCCCGTCATCCTTTAACGAACCCGTCATCCTTTAACGACCCGTCATCCTTTAACGACCCGTCATCCTTTAACGACCCCCGTCATCCTTTAACGACCCCGTCCGTCATCCTTTAAACGAAGCCGTCATCCTTTAACGACCCGTCATCCTTTAACGACCCCGTCATCCTTTAACGACCCCGTCATCCTTTAATGACCCGTCATCCTTTAACGACCCCGTCATCCTTTAACGACCCTGTTGTCCTTTAACGACCCCGTCCGTCATCCTTTAACGACCCCGTCCGTCATCCTTTAACGACCCGGTCATCCTATATCGAACCCGTCATCCTATATCGACCCCGTCATCCTTTAACGACCCCGTCATCCTTTAACGACCCGTCATCCTTTAACGAGCCCCGTCATCCTTTAACGATCCCCGTCATCCTTTAACGACCCCCGTCATCCTTTAACGACCCCGTCATCCTTTAAACGACCCTGTCATCCTTTAACGACCCCCGTCATCCTTTAAACGTCCCCGTCATCCTTTAACGACCCCCGTCATCCTTTAACGACCCCGTCATCCTTTAACGATCCCGTCATCCCTTAACGACCCGTCATCCTTTAACGACCCCGTCGTCCTCTAACGACCCCGTCGTCCTTTAACGACCCGTCATCCTTTAATGACCCTGTCATCCTTTAACAACACTGTCATCCTTTAACGACCCCGTCCGTCATCCTTTAACGACCCGTCGTCCTTTAACGACCCCGTCATCCTTTAAACGACCCCGTCATTTTTTAACGACCCGTCATCCTTTAACGACCCCCGTCATCCTTTAACGAACCCGTCATCCTTTAACGACCCGTCATCCTTTAACGACCCGTCATCCTTTAACGACCCCCGTCATCCTTTAACGACCCCGTCCGTCATCCTTTAAACGAAGCCGTCATCCTTTAACGACCCGTCATCCTTTAACGACCCCGTCATCCTTTAACGACCCCGTCATCCTTTAATGACCCGTCATCCTTTAACGACCCCGTCATCCTTTAACGACCCTGTTGTCCTTTAACGACCCCGTCCGTCATCCTTTAACGACCCCGTCCGTCATCCTTTAACGACCCTGTCATCCTTTAACGATCCCCGTCATCCTTTAACGACCCTGTGTTCTTAGTCCTTTATTTATTACCCTCAGTCACCAAATATCAACAGGCAACTGGCCAGTGTGTGCGGGTCTTTGAATGGGGACTGATCAGATGCAGGGAGGGTGAATGTGTAACCGATGGCTGGAGTTGAAACCGTTTTGGAGGGCTGTATTTATCACAGAGAGCATAGTGTCTGCATCCAAATGGCACCCTATTCCCTTTATAGTGCACTACTTTTGACCAGGACCCATAGAAAGTAGTGCACTAAATAGGTAGTAGGGTGTCATAGGGACCTAGGGCCCGATTCAGACTCAGGAATTCATGCCTATACACTTTTCAGTATTTGGTATTCAGACGTGACTTATTCAGTCGTGTAACACGCTCTGCAGGTGTGGTTATCTTGCTTTGAATACATTTCATTCAACCGCTGAAAATCCTTCCCACTTGCTGGCAAACAGATTTTTTTTTGTTTTTTTTTGGGAACATTTATCTGAGGCCGTCCCTTTAAATATGGTGTACCTTTTAAATTAGATTTTTATCGACAGAGTCACTAGAATATATGGAGAGAACGGGTTCAGAACATCTACGTACATGTATATTTGTCTCAGTTTCAGCACCAATTGATTAAAAAAAAATATATATATATACATTTTTTTAAATTATAATTTTGGTTTAAGAAGAAAGAAAACAGTGGTTTTGATTCATTCTGATAATTGTCACAATCATTTATTCAACTCATGGTAGTGTCGTGTACAGTACATAGAATTATAATGGGGACAATACTGTACAATAGTAGGCCATACCCTCGTCTATTTGTATTTTTGTATTTAACTAGGCAAGTCAGTCAAGAAGAAATTCTTATTTACCAAAAGGCAAAAGAGCTCCTGCGGGGACGGGGGCTGGGATAATACAAAAGATATATACAGATATAGTACAAAACACACATCACGACAAGAGAGACAACACAACACTACATAAAGAGAGACCTAAGACAACAACATAGCATGGCAGCAACACATGACAACACAGCATGGTAGCAACACAACATGACAACAACATGGTAGCAGAACAAAACATGGTACAAACATTATTGGGCTCAGACAACAGCACAAAGGGCAAGAAGGTAGAGACGACAATACATCGCGCAAAGCAGCCACAACTGTCAGTAAGAGTGTCCATGATTGATTCTTTATCTCTATTGCCTGCAACCAACCATGGAACTGTGTGATGTCACGACCAAGCATTGAGCCAATACCTCAGGTTCAAACCGTCACGGCTTGGTGTGCGCTCCACTCCATAGAATTAACAGTAAATTGTCAGTTGAATACGTGTGGTTATTAGGCCTCCTGACAGTCGATACTGTTAGTGGTCAATACTTAATACAATAGAAACGGGAAACAGAGGAAGTCGGGGGAGCCTATATGTAACAGTATAACTTTAGACCGTCCCCTCGCCCACACCCGGGCGCGAACCAGGGACCCTCTGCACACATCAACAACAGTCACCCACGAAGCATTGTTACCCATCGCTCCACAAAAGCCGCGGCCCTTGCAGAACAAGGGGAACTACTACTTCAAGGTCTCAGAGCAAGTGACGTCACCGATTGAAACGCTATTTAGCGCGCACCACCGCTAACTAAGCTAGCCGGTTCACATCCGTTACATATAGAGGGCTAGCATTTGCATCACAAATCACCTAGCAAACGCACCAGGCACCATCAAATCAAACTGTATTTGCCACATGCGCCGAATACAACACCTGTAGACTTTACCGTGAAATGCTGAATACAACAGTTGTAGACTTTACCGTGAAATGCTGAATACAACAAGTGTAGACATTACCGTGAAATGCTGAATACAACAAGTGTAGACTTTACCGTGAAATGCTGAATACAACAAGTGTAGACTTTACTGTGAAATACTGAATACAACAAGTGTAGACATTACCGTGAAATGCTGAATACAACAAGTGTAGACTTTACTGTGAAATACTGAATACAACAAGTGTAGACATTACCGTGAAATACTGAATACAACAAGTGTAGACTTTACCGTGAAATGCTGAATACAACAAGTGTAGACTTTACCGTGAAATACTGAATACAACAAGTGTAGACATTACCGTGAAATGCTGAATACAATAAGTGTAGACATTACCGTGAAATGCTGAATACAACAAGTGTAGACTTTACCGTGAAATGCTGAATACAACAAGTGTAGACTTTACCGTGAAATGCTGAATACAACAAGTGTAGACTTTACCGTGAAATGCTGAATACAACAAGTGTAGACCTTACCGTGAAATGCTGAATACAACAAGTGTAGACTTTACCGTGAAATGCTGAATACAACAAGTGTAGACTTTACCGTGAAATGCTGAATACAACAAGTGTAGACTTTACCGTGAAATGCTTTACTGACAAGCCCTTAAACCAACAGTACAGTTCAAGAAGAAGAAAATATTTACCAAGTAGGCTAAAATAAAAAGTCATAATAAAAAGTTTCACAATAAGAATAACGAGGCTATATACAGGGGGCGCCGGTACAGAGTCAGTGTGCAGGGATACTGTCTAGTTGAGGTAATCTGTAAATGTAGGTGGAAGCGAAGTGACTATGCATAAATCAAATTGTATTTATACATCAGCTGATATCTCAAAGTGCTGTACAGAAACCCAGCCTAAAACCCCAAACAGCAAACAATGCAGGTGTAGAAGCACAGTGGCTAAGAAAAACTCCCTAGAAAGGCCAAAACCTAGGAAGAAACCTAGAGAGGAACCAAGCAATGAGGGGTGGCCAGTCCTCTTCTGGCTGTGCCGGGTGGAGATTATAACAGAACATGGCCAAGATGTTCAAATGTTCATAAATGACCAGCATGGTTAAATAATAATAATCACAGTAGTTGTCGAGGGTGCAGTAAGTCAGCACCTCAGGAGTAAATGTCAGTTGGCTTTTCATAGCCGATCATTAAGAGTATCTGTAACGGCTGTCTTGGGTGGAAGAAGGAGAGGACCAAAGCGCAGCAAGTCAGCACCTCAGGAGTAAATGTCAGTTGGCTTTTCATAGCCGATCATTAAGAGTATCTGTAACGGCTGTCTTGGGTGGAAGAAGGAGAGGACCAAAGCGCAGCAAGTCAGCACCTCAGGAGTAAATGTCAGTTGGCTTTTCATAGCCGATCATTAAGAGTATCTGTAACGGCTGTCTTGGGTGGAAGAAGGAGAGGACCAAAGCGCAGCAAGTCAGCACCTCAGGAGTAAATGTCAGTTGGCTTTTCATAGCCGATCATTAAGAGTATCTGTAACGGCTGTCTTGGGTGGAAGAAGGAGAGGACCAAAGCGCAGCAAGTCAGCACCTCAGGAGTAAATGTCAGTTGGCTTTTCATAGCCGATCATTAAGAGTATCTGTAACGGCTGTCTTGGGTGGAAGAAGGAGAGGACCAAAGCGCAGCAAGTCAGCACCTCAGGAGTAAATGTCAGTTGGCTTTTCATAGCCGATCATTAAGAGTATCTGTAACGGCTGTCTTGGGTGGAAGAAGGAGAGGACCAAAGCGCAGCAAGTCAGCACCTCAGGAGTAAATGTCAGTTGGCTTTTCATAGCCGATCATTAAGAGTATCTGTAACGGCTGTCTTGGGTGGAAGAAGGAGAGGACCAAAGCGCAGCAAGTCAGCACCTCAGGAGTAAATGTCAGTTGGCTTTTCATAGCCGATCATTAAGAGTATCTGTAACGGCTGTCTTGGGTGGAAGAAGGAGAGGACCAAAGCGCAGCAAGTCAGCACCTCAGGAGTAAATGTCAGTTGGCTTTTCATAGCCGATCATTAAGAGTATCTGTAACGGCTGTCTTGGGTGGAAGAAGGAGAGGACCAAAGCGCAGCAAGTCAGCACCTCAGGAGTAAATGTCAGTTGGCTTTTCATAGCCGATCATTAAGAGTATCTGTAACGGCTGTCTTGGGTGGAAGAAGGAGAGGACCAAAGCGCAGCAAGTCAGCACCTCAGGAGTAAATGTCAGTTGGCTTTTCATAGCCGATCATTAAGAGTATCTGTAACGGCTGTCTTGGGTGGAAGAAGGAGAGGACCAAAGCGCAGCAAGTCAGCACCTCAGGAGTAAATGTCAGTTGGCTTTTCATAGCCGATCATTAAGAGTATCTGTAACGGCTGTCTTGGGTGGAAGAAGGAGAGGACCAAAGCGCAGCGTGGTCAGCACCTCAGGAGTAAATGTCAGTTGGCTTTTCATAGCCGATCATTAAGAGTATCTGTAACGGCTGTCTTGGGTGGAAGAAGGAGAGGACCAAAGCGCAGCAAGTCAGCACCTCAGGAGTAAATGTCAGTTGGCTTTTCATAGCCGATCATTAAGAGTATCTGTAACGGCTGTCTTGGGTGGAAGAAGGAGAGGACCAAAGCGCAGCAAGTCAGCACCTCAGGAGTAAATGTCAGTTGGCTTTTCATAGCCGATCATTAAGAGTATCTGTAACGGCTGTCTTGGGTGGAAGAAGGAGAGGACCAAAGCGCAGCAAGTCAGCACCTCAGGAGTAAATGTCAGTTGGCTTTTCATAGCCGATCATTAAGAGTATCTGTAACGGCTGTCTTGGGTGGAAGAAGGAGAGGACCAAAGCGCAGCAAGTCAGCACCTCAGGAGTAAATGTCAGTTGGCTTTTCATAGCCGATCATTAAGAGTATCTGTAACGGCTGTCTTGGGTGGAAGAAGGAGAGGACCAAAGCGCAGCGTGGTTAGTGTTCATCTTCATTTAATAATAATCAAAAAACTAAACACTTCAAATTACAAAACAACAACCAAAACACACACAAAGACTGAAAACAATCACCCACAAACCCCAACAGAAAACAGGCTACCTAAATATGGTTCCCAATCAGAGACAATGACTAACATCTGCCTCTGATTGAGAACCATATATAGGCCAAACAAGAAACCCCACATAGAAACAGAAAACATAGACTGCCCACCCAACTCACACCCTGACCACACTAAAACAAAGAAAATACAAAAGAACTATGGTCAGAACGTGACAGTATCTCTACCACTCCTGTGCTGTCTCTAGAGAGTTGAAAACAACAGGTCTGGGACAGGTAGCACGTCCGGTGAACAGGTCAGGATTCCATAGCCGCAGGCAGAACAGTTGAAACTGGAGCAGCAGCACGGCCAGGTGGACTATGATCAAAATGTTGGGTTCTAGTCAGGATTCTAGCAGCCGTATTTAGCACTAACTGAAGTTTATTTAGTGCTTTATCCGGGTAGCCGGAAAGTAGAGCATTGCAGTAGTCTAACCTAGAAGTAACAAAAGCATGGATACATTTTTCTGCATCATTTTTGGACAGAAAGTTTCTGATTTTTGTAAGGTTACGTAGATGGAAAAAAAGCTGTCCTTGAAACAGTCTTGATATGTTCGTCAAAAGAGAGATCAGGGTCCAGAGTTTCGCTTGGGACCTAGAACAAGCATCTCTGTTTTGTCTGAGTTTAAAAGTAGAACGTTTGCAGCCATCCACTTCCTTATATCTGAAGGCTTCCAGCGAGGGCAATTTTGGGGCTTCACCATGTTTCATTGAAATGTACAGTGTCATCCGCATAGCAGTGAAAGTTAACATTATGTTTTCGAATGACATCCCCCAAGAGGTGAAATATATAGTGAAAACAATAGTGGTCCTAAAACGGAACCTTGAGGAACACCAAAATTGACAGTTGATTTGTCAGAGGACAAACCATTCACAGAGACAAACTGATATCTTTCCGACAGATAAGATCTAAACCAGGACAGAACTTGTCCGTGTCGACCAAATTGGGTTTCCATGTGGTGATCGATGGTATCAAAAGCAGCACTAAGGTCTATGAGCACGAGGACAGATGCAGAGCCTCGGTCTGATGCCATTAAAAGGTCATTTACCACCTTCACAAGTGTAGTCTCAGTGCTATGATGGGGTCTAAAACCAGACTGAAGCATTTCGTATACATTGTTTGTCTTCAGGAAGGCAGTGAGTTGCTGCGCAACAGCTTTTACTAACATTTTTGCGAGGAATGGAAGATTTGATATAGGCCGATAGTTTTTTATATTTTCTGGGTCAAGGTTTGGCTTTTTCAAGAGAGGCTTTATTACTGCCACTTTTAGTGAGTTTGGTACACTTCTGGTGGAAAGAGAGACGTTTATTATGTTCAACATAGGAGGGCCAAGCACAGGAAGCAGCTCTTTCAGGAGTTTAGTTGGAATAGGGTCCAGTATGCAGCTTGAAGGTTTAGCGGCCATGATTATTTTCATCATTGTGTCAAGAGATATAGTACTAAAACACTTGAGTGTCTCTCTTGATCCTTGGTCCTGGCAGAGTTGTGCAGACTCAGGACAACTGAGCTTTGAAGGAATACGCAGATTTAAAGAGGAGTCCGTAATTTGCTTTCTAATAATCATGATATTTTCCTCAAAGAAGTTCATGAATGTATTACTGCTCAAGTGAAAGCCATCCTCACTTGGGGAATGCTGCTTTTTAGTTAGCTTTGCGACAGTATCAAAAATAAATGTAGGATTGTTCTTATTTTCCTCAATTAAGTTGGAAAAATTGGATGATTGAGCAGCAGTAAGGGCTCTTCGATACTGCACGGTACTGTCTTTCCAAGCTAGACGGAAGACTTCCAGTTTGGTGTGGCGCCATTTCCGTTCCAATTTTCTGGAAGCTTGCTTCAGAGCTCTGGTATTTTCTGTATACCAGGGAGCTAGTTTCTTAAGACAAATGTTTTTAGTTTTTAGGGGTGCAACTGCATCTAGGGTATTGCGCAAGGTTAAATTGAGTTCCTCAGTTAGGTGCATAGGGAACAAACAAACAGCAAGTAGCAGCAGTGTACAAGACGGGGAGGAGGTCAATGTAAATTGTCCAGTGGCGATTTTTATGAATTGTTCAGCAGTCTAATGCCTTGGGGTAGAAGCTGGTGAGGAGTATTTTGGTCCTAGACGTGGCGCTCCGGGACTGCTTGCTGTGCGGTAGCAGAGAAAACGGTCTATAACTTGGGTGACTAGAGTCTCTGACAATTTTATGGGCTTTCCTCTGACACTGCCTATTATATAGGTCCTGGATGGCAGGAAGCTTGGCTCCAGTGATGTACTGGGCCATTCGCACTACCCTCTGTAGCACCTTACGGTCAGATGCTGAGCAGTTGCCATACCAGGCGGTGATGCAACAGGTCAGGATGCTCTCGATGGTGCAGCTGTGGAACCTTTTGAGGATCTGGAGGCCCACACCAAATTTTTTCAGTCTCCTGAGGGGGAAATTATTTTGCCGTGCCCTCTTCACGACTGTCTTGTTATGTTTCGACCATGTTAGTTTGTTGGTGATGTGGACACCAAGGAACTTGAAACTCTCGACCCGCTCCACTACAGCCCCGTCGATGTTAATGGGGGCCTGTTCGGCCCGCCTTTTCCTGTAGTCCACGATCAGCTCCTTTGTCTTGCTCACATTGAGGGAGAGGTTGTTGTCTGCCAGTTCTCTGACCTCCTCCCTATAGGCTGTCTCATTGTTGTCGGTGATCAGGCCTACCACTGTTGTGTCGTCAGCAAACTTAATGATGGTGTTGGAGTCGTGTTTGGCCATGCAGTCGTGGGTGAACAGGGAATACAGGAGGGGACTAAGTACACACCTCTGAGGGGCCCCAGTGTTAAGGATCAGCACGTGTTGTTGCCTACTCTTACCACCTGGGGGCAGCCCGTCAGGTAGTCCAGGATCCAGTTGCAGAGAGAGGTGTTTAGTCCCCAGAGTCCTTAGCTTAGTGATGAGCTTCGTGGGCACTATGGTGTTGTATGCTGAGCTGTAGTCAATGAACAGCATTCTCACATAGGTGTTCCTTTTGTCCAAGTGAGAAAGGGCAGTGTGGAGTGCGATTGAGTCATGTCCAGCTAGCTTGCTACAGGAACTTTGTGTGCATTCTAACTCAAATGAGCTGCTAACGTAATTGTCCCTAGCTAGCTAGCTAGCTAACTTTGCATACTGTGTACCTAACCAAGTGAATTAAATATCACCAGCTAGCTAACTTCATATTAGCTAGTTAGCTCGCTATCTTGATGTATTTATCGTTATAACTCAAAATGCATTTGTAACGTAGCTAGTTAACAACAGCCATGGAAGAGGGTGAAAGGATTAGCTAGCAGTTCTAGCTGTCAGAGAAGGGAGAGTAGGCTACTCTGGATAGAACAGGTACCTTTATGGGAGGACATTATGAAAATATTCTACAGTTCCAATCCCTAGAGAGAAACTGTGGACAGAGAGATATAGTAACATAATATTCAGTGCTGTCTACTTTGAGTATAATGCAGCCTGTTTCTTTGTGATGTTTTCAGTCCTCAGATACAGAGATCCGTGAAACCCTGTCTTCAGATGAAGGGGATTCAATGAATGTCCCAAGAGAATAAGGGTACATCCTTGTATACCATGGATTATATGTGTACCTATGTTAGCACATTTAAAAAAAACAAAAATACAGTTTAAATGTCACAAACAATGTATAAACAAATTAGTTGATCATCAAGTGTGCTATTGCTGGGCTGGAATAGAAGTCTGCTCACACAGTAGATCAGGGATCAGTGGAGCAAGGTTGGACATCTCTGCTATTGACTTTTATAATACAGCATTACTATGTCTAACCTTTACATATGAGTTAGCTTACTGTTCACTTTGAAATTATATGAAATAGTCCTGATTCTTTTGAAGTGAAGGTTTTAATAAATTGTGTTAACTTAAATTATTATTTAACGATGAACTAGTGTCAATGTTGAATTACCTCACAGATCACCAATCCTGCAATTTGAAGAAGGGAGGGAATCCTGTCTCTTAGTTTGTCTGTGTTTCTGAGATGTATTCTCAATTGAAACATAACTTCTTTTTGTTCAGTCATAATTCATATTTGATTGTCACTCTTTTTCAGGATATGAGCCATGTGAACCCATTTTGCAAGTTGATAATCGATATGGAAAAGCCAACACTCCAGTCCCACCCAGTACCCCCAACAGTTCAACTCCAGCCCTCCAAGTATCCTTCCAAATCGCCAAACTCCAGTCCGTTCAGTACCCTCAAGGACTGAGTTGGGCCTGTTGGGGGGGTACTGGAGGACTGTAGTGTGGGTGTTGGGGGGGTACTGGAGGACTGGAGTTTGGGCTGTTTGGGGGTACTGGAGGACTGGAAGTTGGGCTGTTGGGGGGGGGGTACTGGAGGACTGGAGTGGGCTGTTGCGGGTGGTTGGACTGGAGGACTGGAGTTGGCTGTTGGGGGTACTGGAGGACTGGAGTTGGCTGTTGGGGGGGTACTGGAGGACTGGAGTTGGGAACCTCTGGCCTACAGTGTAATGGCATTGGCCTTATGGGCATTTGCATTGCACCCCTTGACATTGTACATCTGAAACAGAGAATATCTGAACTCACAGATTATTTACATATTGTTCAGCTATATGTTCTCAGTTTATAAACATTATCAGTAGACAATGTATGAGGTTAATCATTATACTCAACTTTTCTACATGCCTTGGTGTTGACATGAAATTAGTTTAGTGCAAATCCAACCCTCGTAATCTAGGTGGTGAAATGTCTGGAAGAAGGAGATGATGGATTCATTTAGTTTAAAACACACAACTACTACAACCACCAAGCTCAATGACAGATACGCTTCTCCCAGAAGGTCTGAGAGGCACTTGTGGAGGTGCCACTGTGATAATAAAGATGGTTTGCCTAAGACTACCACAACAATTACATTGTCTATGCTAAAATGTGTTTAAATTCTGAAAAAAAACAAAAACAATAGTTAGGTCTTTTTACCTTTATTTAACTAGGAATGTCAGTTTAAGAACAAATTCTTATTTACAATGACGGCCTAGGAACAGTGGGTTAACTGCCTGTTCAGGGGCAGAACGACAGATTTGTACCTTCTCAGCTCAGGGATTTGAACTTGCAACCTTCTGGTTACTAGCCCAACGCTCTAACCACTAGGCTACCCTGCCACCCTGTCTTAAGAAATAGATGTTCTTCAATGGGGCAAGTGAAAGCAAAGCTGATGTAACAGTATAACTTTAGACCGTCCCCTCGCCCACACCCGGGCGCGAACCAGGGACCCTCTGCACACATCAACAACAGTCACCCACGAAGCATCGTTACCCATCGCTCCACAAAAGCCGCAGCTGCAGAGTTTGGGGTCACTTCGAAATGTTCTTGTGTTTGAAAGAAAAGCAACTTTTCTGTCCATTAAAATAACATCAAATTGATCAGAAATACAGTGTAGACATTGTTAATGTTGTAGATGACTATTGTTGCTGGAAACAGATCATTGTTTATGGACTATCTACATGGGTGTACAGAGGCCCATTATCAGCAACCATCACTCCTGTGTTCCAATGGCACGTTGTGTTACCTAATCCAAGTTTATCAATTTAAAAGGCTAATTGATCATTAGAAAACCCTTTTGCAATTCTGTTGGAACAGCTGAAAACTGTTGTCCTGATTAAAGAAGCAATAAAACTGGCCTTCATTAGACTAGTTGAGTATCTGGAGCGTCACATTTTTAGACACACCTCCACCACACCTCCATTAATACAGTGTATCTGTAGACACACCTCCTCCACCACACCTTCATTAATACAGTGTATCTATAGACACACCTCCATTAATACAGTGTATCTATAAACACACCTCCTCCACCACACCTCCATTAATACAGTGTATCTATAGACACACCTCCATTAATACAGTGTATCTGTAGACACACCTCCATTAATACAGTGTATCTGTAGACACACCTCCATTAATACAGTGTATCTATAGACACACCTCCTCCACACCTCCATTAATACAGTGTATCTATAGACACACCTCCTCCACCACACCTCCATTAATACAGTGTATCTGTAGACACACCTCCTCCACCACACCCTCATTAATGTGATCTCCACCCTAAATGAATAGCGTGCTATTCTCATGCTTCAGTTGAAGGTCAGAATGCACATGGAGAGACAAGTGCATAGAAATGGAATTCTGTTCCATTTACGTTGGCTGAACTCGGCTCTGAGTCGGCCCCCTAGTGAACGGGTCGGCAACACCATTCATGGAGTTCCGCAGGTCTTGCAGGATTTTGTTTCCGACTAGGGACCACACCTGGCCAACTAAGCTAATTGATAAGTTCAGTGATTAGCCTAAATTCAAACCCACCAGTTTTAACAGTCTTCTATGAAACACATATGACACTGTGTGTGTGTGTGTGGGGGGGGGGGGGGGGGGGGGGGGGGGGGGGGGGGGGGTAGGAGAGGTCTTCCCTCCCTGTTTCCTGGGTACTGTGAGTAGACCTACACCTCTCATTTTTGAACACGTCTTCGCAAGGATGGAGGATTGACTGATGTTTACTCTAGGACACCC
>NC_034201.2:46641837-46659337 GCF_002021735.2 Oncorhynchus kisutch
GGTTAGTCAGCCAGCCAGCCAGTCAGTCAGTCAGTTGGTTAGTCAGCCAGCAAGTCAGCCAGTCATCCAGCCAGTCAGTCAGTCAGTCAGTTGGTTAGCCAGCCAGTCAGCCAGCTAGCCAGTCAGTCAGTTGGTTAGCCAGCCAGTCAGCCAGCCAGTCAGCCAGTCAGCCAGCAAGCATGCCAGCAAGCCAGCCAGTCAGTTGGTTAGTCAGTTAGTCAGCCAGCCAGCCAGCCAGTCAGTCAGTCAGTCAGTCAGTTGTTAGTCAGCCAATCAGTCAGCCAGCCAGCCAGCCAGTAAGTCAGTTAGTCAGTTAGGTAGTCAGCCAGCCAGTCAGTCAGTTAGTCAGTTAGGTAGTCAGTCAGTTAGTTAGTCAGTCAGCCAGCCAGCATGCCAGCCAGTCAGTCAGTTGGTTAGTCAGTTAGTTAGTCAGCTAGTTAGTCAGCCAGCCAGCCAGTAAGTTAATTAGTCAGTCAGTCAGCCAGCCAGCCAGACAGGAGAGGCTGTCAAAGCAGCGTGGTCATTTTTCCACTACTGAGATGCTAAAAGTAGTGACATGGAGTCGGAGAGACACACCATCCTGGGGCCTCCTAGCATGGCTGTCTAAGTGCATCCCAAATGGCACCCTATTCCATATATAGTGCACTATTATAGCACCATATTCCCTATATAGTGCACTACTATAGCACCCTATTCCCTATATAGTGCACTACAATAGCACCCTATTCTCTATATAGTGCACTACAATAGCACCCTATTCTCTATATAGTGCACTACAATAGCACCCTACTCCCTATATAGTGCACTACAATAGCACCCTACTCCCTATATAGTGCACCCTACTCCTTATATAGTGCACTACAATAGCACCCTACTCCCTATATAGTTAAAAGTTAAAGTTAAAAGTTAAATCTAGAATTGGCTTCCTATTTCGCAACAAAGCATCCTTCACTCATGCTGCCAAACATACCCTTGTAAAACTGACCATCCTACCAATCCTCGACTTTGGCGATGTCATTACAAAATAGCCTCCAATACCCTACTCAACAAATTGGATGCAGTCTATCACAGTGCAATCCGTTTTGTCACCAAAGCCCCATATACTACCCACCATTGCGACCTGTACGCTCTCGTTGGCTGGCCCTCGCTTCATACTCGTCGCCAAACCCACTGGCTCCATGTCATCTACAAGACCCTGCTAGGCAAAGTCCCCCCTTATCTCAGCTCGCTGGTCACCATAGCATCTCCCACCTGTGGCACACGCTCCAGCAGGTATATCTCTCTAGTCACCCCCAGAACCAATTCTTTCTTTGGCCGCCTCTCCTTCCAGTTCTCTGCTGCCAATGACTGGAACGAACTACAAAAATCTCTGAAACTGGAAACACTTATCTCCCTCCCTAGCTTTAAGCACCAGCTGTCAGAGCAGCTCACAGATTACTGCACCTGTACATAGCCCACCTATAATTTAGCCCAAACAACTACCTCTTTCCCAACTGTATTTCATTTTAATTAATTAATTTATTTTGCTCCTTTGCACCCCATTATTTTTATTTCTACTTTGCACATTCTTCCATTGCAAAACTACCATTCCAGTGTTTTACTTGCTATATTGTATTTACTTTGCCATCATGGCCTTTTTTGCCTTTACCTCCCTTCCCACCTCATTTACTCACATTGTATATAGACTTGTTTATACTGTATTATTGACTGTATGTTTGTTTTACTCCATGTGTAACTCTGTGTCATTGTATCTGTCGAACTGCTTTGCTTTATCTTGGCCAGGTCGCAATTGTAAATGAGAACTTGTTCTCAACTTGCCTACCTGGTTAAATAAAGGTAAAATAAAAAAATAAATAAATAGTGCACTACAATAGCACCCTATTCCCTATATAGTGCACTACAATAGCACCCTATTCCCTATATAGTGCACTACTATAGCACCCTATTCCCTATATAGTGCACTACAATAGCACCCTATTCCCTATATAGTGCACTACTATAGCACCCTATTCCCTATATAGTGCACTACTATAGCACCCTACTCCCTATATAGTGCACAACTATATTACCCTATTCCCTATATAGTGCACTACTATAGCACCCTATTCCCTATATAATGCACTACTATAGCACCCTATTCCCTATATAGTGCACTACTATAGCACCCTATTCCCTATATAGTGCACTACTATAGCACCCTATTCCCTATATAGGGCACTACTATAGCACCCTATTCCCTATATAGTGCACTACTATAGCACCCTGTTCCCTATATAGTGCACTACTATAGCACCCTATTCCCTATATAGTGCACTACTATAGCACCCTATTCCCTATATAGTGCACTACTATAGCACCCTACTCCCTATATAGTGCACTACTATAGCACCCTATTCCCTATATAGTGCACTACTATAGCACCGTACTCCCTATATAGTGCACTACAATAGCACCCTATTCCCTATATAGTGCACTACTATAGCACCCTATTCCCTATATAGTGCACTACAATAGCACCCTATTCCCTATATAGTGCACTACTATAGCACCCTATTCCCTATATAGTGCACAACTATATTACCCTATTCCCTATATAGTGCACTACTATAGCACCCTATTCCCTATATAATGCACTACTATAGCACCCTATTCCCTATATAATGCACTACTATAGCACCCTATTCCCTATATAGTGCACTACTATAGCACCCTATTCCCTATATAGTGCACTACTATAGCACCCTATTCCCTATATAGGGCACTACTATAGCACCCTATTCCCTATATAGTGCACTACTATAGCACCCTGTTCCCTATATAGTGCACTACTATAGCACCCTATTCCCTATATAGTGCACTACTATAGCACCCTATTCCCTATATAGTGCACTACTATAGCACCCTACTCCCTATATAGTGCACTACTATAGCACCCTATTCCCTATATAGTGCACTACTATAGCACCGTACTCCCTATATAGTGCACTACAATAGCACCCTATTCTCTATATAGTGCACTACAATAGCACCCTACTCCCTATATAGTGCACTACTATAGCACCCTATTCCCTATATAGTGCATTACTATAGCACCCTACTCCCTATATAGTGCACTACAATAGCACCCTACTCTCTATATAGTGCACTACTATAGCACCCTATTCCCTATATAGTGCATTACTATAGCACCCTACTCCCTATATAGTGCACTACAATAGCACCCTACTCCCTATATAGTGCACTACTTTTGAAAAGCAAAGTGGTCTATAAAGGAAATAAGGTGCCACCTGTTTTCTCTGCCGTTAAACGACAGAAGGGATTATGAAACACGGTAGTAGCTTCCCATTCCTGCCGTTGTTTGACGAACAGATTTGCAAAGATACTGTCAGCCTCAAGTCTTAAGTGAGGGTGGGAATGTTGTCCTTATCTGATCCACTTGTTTAATACACTCTTTTCTTAAAGCCTGAGAGGAGTGGAAATAAACTCCGGTAGCTGTGGCTATTATCTCATCTGACAAGGAGAACTTACAGTTCAGTGTGTAGCCAAGGCACCATTGTTTAAAGACACAGTGCGTCATTTCAATGTAAAGTCAAGTGAAACTCCACATGTCTGACGTGTTATTCGTCTGTGAATGTCTGATACAGGTTCTGATACTCTAAATATTATGTAAAACCAGGAGTTTTGAGGGGGAAAACTCCATTGAACGTCAGGATGAAAACATAAGAGGATTGCGATGCAGCCGAGTCAGCTGTGCAGGTCTGTGCATGTGGAGGAGTTGTGTGCAGAGAACACTGTCATCCCCCTTGTGCCAACCAACTACTCACCCAGTTGTCAGTCTGAGTAGACTTCTATGGGGAACCCAGAAGAGGGGAAAGATGGACATGAGTAGCCTGCAGTACCTCCATCTACAGGTAGGGGAATAGAATAGAAAACCGTAGCGATATTAGACAGCTAGCTACATATGTCATAGCTACAGTGAGAAGACAACTATAATCCAGTGAACACAAGCCTTCTGACACCACATCCTATTTTCTAGACTGGTCTTATACAGACGAAGGATTTGAATTTGACCAGTTTTTTTCGCAGGAGTCAAATAATTGTGCAGCGAGACGATTTGATTATTCTCCAAAAAATTAATTATTTCTAAATGTTAAATTCATTTTGGTAGGTTACAGTAAGCTATAGTTTAGGTGTGAGATCTAGTGAGAGAAATAGAACTGTAAGTTTTCTGGAATTTATGTAAATCACAAGGCTCATTTGAATTTCCTGCGGCGCAGTAAAATTCTCAGCGACAACCGAGTGATCAAATGAACACACCACACCTGTACGTACAGTATAGTATAGGGCCCTGACCATGTAAAACGGTGGCATCTAACGACTGTCTATAACTAGGAACCTGAGTTTTCCTATTCAAGTCTCATGGTCAGGAAAGATTCAAGGTGCTACAGTACTTATACAGTATATATATTGTCCCTAACTGACTTTCCTCTAGTATCCTCATCCTCATCTGAGCCAATAGGAAGCAGGATGAGGGAAGACATACAAGAGGACGAGTGACAAAGACCACCCTCGTTAGTTAGGAATTTGTTTACCCTCTGTCTAGAGCTGTGACCTGTAATGGGCCACGAAGCCCTCTGGTCAACAGAGGATTACCCAAGAGGCTGTGGGGCGAGGCACACTTCCCACTGGGCGATAGCTGGCCTAATCCCCACTGATAACAACCACTACTAATGGAAATTAGGCAATTAGATCTGTGTTAATGCCGGATGGCTTGCGACATGTTTGGTGACTGAATCTCTAAGGATGTGGCCTATCTGGTCTCTCTCTCTCTCTCTTTCTCTCTCAATGGGACATAATCCCTCTTAAATTAAATAGACACAAACAGGAGTTAACTCACACTCTCTGGTGATCTGGTTTTAATTTGAATAACCATTATAAATAATGGTCATACTTGATAGAGAAAAAACAAATGCATCAAGAAGTTAGTGTTATTTAGAAATTATTTTTTATTTACTTATATTTACGAAAAAAGTAGAATAGCCGTTCCATGAGCCTACTTTAAATTTGCATTTCTATTGGCAAGAAATATTACATTGGTGAATTCCAGGAGCCGTTCCAAAGCACTCCCTCTGGAGCTGAAGTACTGAGTGGCCTATACTCCCTCTGGAGCTGAAGTACTGAGTGGCCTATACTCCCTCTGGAGCTGAAGTACTGAATGGCCTATACTCCCTCTGGAGCTGAAGTACTGAGTGGCCTATACTCCCTCTGGAGCTGAAGTACTGAGTGGCCTATACTCCCTCTGGAGCTGAAGTACTGAGTGGCCTATACTCCCCCTGGAGCTGAAGTACTGAGTGGCCTATACTCCCTCTGGAGCTGAAGAGCTGAGTGGCCTATACTCCCTCTGGAGCTGAAGTACTGAGTGGCCTATACTCTCTCTAGAGCTGAAGTACTGGGTGGCCTATACTCCCTCTGGAGCTGAAGTACTGACTGCCTTGTACTCTCTCTAGAGCTGAAGTACTGACTGCCTTGTACTCTCTCTGGAGCTGAAGTACTGAGTGGCCTATACTCTCTCTAGAGCTGAAGAGCTGAATGGCCTATGTTATCTCTGGAGCTGAAGTACTGAGTGGCCTTTGCTCTCTGGAGCTGAAGTACTGAGTGGCCTATACTCTCTCTGGAGCTGAAGTAGTGACTCCCCTATACTCTCTCTAGAGCTGAAGTACTGAGTGGCCTATACTCTCTCTGGAGCTGAAGTACTGAGTGGCCTATGTTATCTCTGGAGCTGAAGTACTGAGTGGCCTATACTCCCTCTGGAGCTGAAGTACTGACTGCCCTGTACTCCCTCTGGAGCTGAAGAGCTGAGTGGCCTATACTCTCTCTAGAGCTGAAGAGCTGAGTGGCCTATACTCCCTCTGGAGCTGAAGTACTGAGTGGCCTATACTCCCTCTGGAGCTGAAGTACTGAGTGGCCTATACTCCCTCTGGAGCTGAAGTACTGAGTGGCCTATACTCCCTCTGGAGCTGAAGTACTGACTGCCCTGTACTCCCTCTGGAGCTGAAGTACTGAGTGGCCTATACTCCCTCTAGAGCTGAAGTACTGAGTGGCCTATACTCCCTCTGGAGCTGAAGTAATGAGTGGGCTATACTCCCTCTGGAGCTGAAGAGCTGAGTGGCCTATACTCCCTCTGGAGCTGAAGTACTGGGTGGCCTATACTCCCTCTGGAGCTGAAGTACTGAGTGGCCTATACTCCCTCTGGAGCTGAAGTACTGACTGCCCTGTACTCTCTCTAGAGCTGAAGTACTGGGTGGCTTATACTCCCTCTGGAGCTGAAGTACTGACTGCCTTGTACTCTCTCTAGAGCTGAAGTACTGACTGCCTTGTACTCTCTCTGGAGCTGAAGTACAGACTGCCTTGTACTCTCTCTAGAGCTGAAGTACTGAGTGGCCTATACTCTCTCTAGAGCTGAAGAGCTGAATGGCCTATACTCCCTCTGGAGCTGAAGTACTGAGTGGCCTATACTCCCTCTGGAGCTGAAGTACTGACTGCCCTGTACTCGCTCTGGAGCTGAAGTACTGAGTGGCCTATACTCCCTCTGGAGCTGAAGTACTGAGTGGCCTATACTCCCTCTGGAGCTGAAGTACTGAGTGGCCTATACTCCCTCTGGAGCTGAAGTACTGACTGCCTTGTACTCTCTCTGGAGCTGAAGTACTGACTGCCTTGTACTCTCTCTAGAGCTGAAGTACTGAGTGGCCTATACTCTCTCTAGAGCTGAAGAGCTGAATGGCCTATGTTATCTCTGGAGCTGAAGTACTGAGTGGCCTTTGCTCTCTGGAGCTGAAGTACTGAGTGGCCTATACTCTCTCTGGAGCTGAAGTAGTGACTCCCCTATACTCTCTCTAGAGCTGAAG
The DNA here is from genome assembly GCF_002021735.2 of Oncorhynchus kisutch. NCBI lineage: Eukaryota > Metazoa > Chordata > Actinopteri > Salmoniformes > Salmonidae > Oncorhynchus > Oncorhynchus kisutch. The sequence continues at coordinate 46,648,743 of NC_034201.2, forward strand.
TACTGAGTGGCCTATACTCTCTCTGGAGCTGAAGTACTGAGTGGCCTATGTTATCTCTGGAGCTGAAGTACTGAGTGGCCTATACTCCCTCTGGAGCTGAAGTACTGACTGCCCTGTACTCCCTCTGGAGCTGAAGAGCTGAGTGGCCTATACTCAATCTAGAGCTGAAGTACTGACTGCCCTGTACTCCCTCTGGAGCTGAAGTACTGAGTGGCCTATACTCCCTCTAGAGCTGAAGTACTGAGTGGCCTATACTCCCTCTGGAGCTGAAGTAATGAGTGGGCTATACTCCCTCTGGAGCTGAAGACCTGAGAGGCCTATACTCCCCCTGGAGCTGAAGTACTGGGTGGCCTATACTCCCTCTGGAGCTGAAGTACTGAGTGGCCTATACTCCCTCTGGAGCTGAAGTACTGACTGCCCTGTACTCTCTCTAGAGCTGAAGTACTGGGTGGCTTATACTCCCTCTGGAGCTGAAGTACTGACTGCCTTGTACTCTCTCTAGAGCTGAAGTACTGACTGCCTTGTACTCTCTCTGGAGCTGAAGTACAGACTGCCTTGTACTCTCTCTAGAGCTGAAGTACTGAGTGGCCTATACTTCCTCTAGAGCTGAAGTACTGAGTGGCCTATACTCCCTCTGGAGCTGAAGTAATGAGTGGGCTATACTCCCTCTGGAGCTGAAGAGCTGAGTGGCCTATACTCCCTCTGGAGCTGAAGTACTGGGTGGCCTATACTCCCTCTGGAGCTGAAGTACTGAGTGGCCTATACTCCCTCTGGAGCTGAAGTACTGACTGCCCTGTATTCTCTCTAGAGCTGAAGTACTGGGTGGCTTATACTCCGTCTGGAGCTGAAGTACTGACTGCCTTGTACTCTCTCTAGAGCTGAAGTACTGACTGCCTTGTACTCTCTCTGGAGCTGAAGTACAGACTGCCTTGTACTCTCTCTAGAGCTGAAGTACTGCGTGGCCTATACTCTCTCTAGAGCTGAAGAGCTGAATGGCCTATACTCCCTCTGGAGCTGAAGTACTGAGTGGCCTATACTCCCTCTGGAGCTGAAGTACTGACTGCCCTGTACTCGCTCTGGAGCTGAAGTACTGAGTGGCCTATACTCCCTCTGGAGCTGAAGTACTGAGTGGCCTATACTCCCTCTGGAGCTGAAGTACTGAGTGGCCTATACTCCCTCTGGAGCTGAAGTACTGAGTGGCCTATACTCCCTCTGGAGCTGAAGTACTGACTGCCTTGTACTCTCTCTGGAGCTGAAGTACTGACTGCCTTGTACTCTCTCTAGAGCTGAAGTACTGAGTGGCCTATACTCTCTCTAGAGCTGAAGAGCTGAATGGCCTATGTTATCTCTGGAGCTGAAGTACTGAGTGGCCTTTGCTCTCTGGAGCTGAAGTACTGAGTGGCCTATACTCTCTCTGGAGCTGAAGTAGTGACTCCCCTATACTCTCTCTAGAGCTGAAGTACTGAGTGGCCTATGTTATCTCTGGAGCTGAAGTACTGAGTGGCCTATACTCTCTCTGGAGCTGAAGTACTGAGTGGCCTATGTTATCTCTGGAGCTGAAGTACTGAGTGGCCTATACTCCCTCTGGAGCTGAAGTACTGACTGCCCTGTACTCCCTCTGGAGCTGAAGAGCTGAGTGGCCTATACTCAATCTAGAGCTGAAGTACTGACTGCCCTGTACTCCCTCTGGAGCTGAAGTACTGAGTGGCCTATACTCCCTCTAGAGCTGAAGTACTGAGTGGCCTATACTCCCTCTGGAGCTGAAGTAATGAGTGGGCTATACTCCCTCTGGAGCTGAAGAGCTGAGTGGCCTATACTCCCCCTGGAGCTGAAGTACTGGGTGGCCTATACTCCCTCTGGAGCTGAAGTACTGAGTGGCCTATACTCCCTCTGGAGCTGAAGTACTGACTGCCCTGTGCTCTCTCTAGAGCTGAAGTACTGGGTGGCTTATACTCCCTCTGGAGCTGAAGTACTGACTGCCTTGTACTCTCTCTAGAGCTGAAGTACTGACTGCCTTGTACTCTCTCTGGAGCTGAAGTACAGACTGCCTTGTACTCTCTCTAGAGCTGAAGTACTGAGTGGCCTATACTTCCTCTAGAGCTGAAGTACTGAGTGGCCTATACTCCCTCTGGAGCTGAAGTAATGAGTGGGCTATACTCCCTCTGGAGCTGAAGAGCTGAGTGGCCTATACTCCCTCTGGAGCTGAAGTACTGGGTGGCCTATACTCCCTCTGGAGCTGAAGTACTGAGTGGCCTATACTCCCTCTGGAGCTGAAGTAGTGACTCCCCTATACTCTCTCTAGAGCTGAAGTACTGAGTGGCCTATGTTATCTCTGGAGCTGAAGTACTGAGTGGCCTATACTCTCTCTGGAGCTGAAGTACTGAGTGGCCTATGTTATCTCTGGAGCTGAAGTACTGAGTGGCCTATACTCCCTCTGGAGCTGAAGTACTGACTGCCCTGTACTCCCTCTGGAGCTGAAGAGCTGAGTGGCCTATACTCAATCTAGAGCTGAAGTACTGACTGCCCTGTACTCCCTCTGGAGCTGAAGTACTGAGTGGCCTATACTCCCTCTAGAGCTGAAGTACTGAGTGGCCTATACTCCCTCTGGAGCTGAAGTAATGAGTGGGCTATACTCCCTCTGGAGCTGAAGAGCTGACTGCCCTGTGCTCTCTCTAGAGCTGAAGTACTGGGTGGCTTATACTCCCTCTGGAGCTGAAGTACTGACTGCCTTGTACTCTCTCTAGAGCTGAAGTACTGACTGCCTTGTACTCTCTCTGGAGCTGAAGTACAGACTGTCTTGTACTCTCTCTAGAGCTGAAGTACTGAGTGGCCTATACTTCCTCTAGAGCTGAAGTACTGAGTGGCCTATACTCCCTCTGGAGCTGAAGTAATGAGTGGGCTATACTCCCTCTGGAGCTGAAGAGCTGAGTGGCCTATACTCCCTCTGGAGCTGAAGTACTGGGTGGCCTATACTCCCTCTGGAGCTGAAGTAATGAGTGGGCTATACTCCCTCTGGAGCTGAAGAGCTGAGTGGCCTATACTCCCTCTGGAGCTGAAGTACTGGGTGGCCTATACTCCCTCTGGAGCTGAAGTACTGAGTGGCCTATACTCCCTCTGGAGCTGAAGTACTGACTGCCCTGTATTCTCTCTAGAGCTGAAGTACTGGGTGGCTTATACTCCGTCTGGAGCTGAAGTACTGACTGCCTTGTACTCTCTCTAGAGCTGAAGTACTGACTGCCTTGTACTCTCTCTGGAGCTGAAGTACAGACTGCCTTGTACTCTCTCTAGAGCTGAAGTACTGAGTGGCCTATACTCTCTCTAGAGCTGAAGAGCTGAATGGCCTATACTCCCTCTGGAGCTGAAGTACTGAGTGGCCTATACTCCCTCTGGAGCTGAAGTACTGACTGCCCTGTACTCGCTCTGGAGCTGAAGTACTGAGTGGCCTATACTCCCTCTGGAGCTGAAGTACTGAGTGGCCTATACTCCCTCTGGAGCTGAAGTACTGAGTGGCCTATACTCCCTCTGGAGCTGAAGTACTGAGTGGCCTATACTCCCTCTGGAGCTGAAGTACTGACTGCCTTGTACTCTCTCTGGAGCTGAAGTACTGACTGCCTTGTACTCTCTCTAGAGCTGAAGTACTGAGTGGCCTATACTCTCTCTAGAGCTGAAGAGCTGAATGGCCTATGTTATCTCTGGAGCTGAAGTACTGAGTGGCCTTTGCTCTCTGGAGCTGAAGTACTGAGTGGCCTATACTCTCTCTGGAGCTGAAGTAGTGACTCCCCTATACTCTCTCTAGAGCTGAAGTACTGAGTGGCCTATACTCTCTCTGGAGCTGAAGTACTGAGTGGCCTATGTTATCTCTGGATCTGAAGTACTGAGTGGCCTATACTCTCTCTGGAGCTGAAGTAGTGACTCCCCTATACTCTCTCTAGAGCTGAAGTACTGAGTGGCCTATACTCTCTCTGGAGCTGAAGTACTGAGTGGCCTATGTTATCTCTGGAGCTGAAGTACTGAGTGGCCTATACTCTCTCTGGAGCTGAAGTACTGAGTGGCCTTTGCTCTCTGGAGCTGAAGTACTGAGTGGCCTATGTTATCTCTGGAGCTGAAGTACTGAGTGGCCTATGTTATCTCTGGAGCTGAAGTACTGAGTGGCCTATGTTATCACTGGAGCTGAAGTACTGAGTGGCCTTTGCTCTCTGGAGCTGAAGTACTGAGTGGCCTATACTCTCTCTGGAGCTGAAGTACTGAGTGGCCTTTGCTCTCTGGAGCTGAAGTACTGAGTGGCCTATACTCTCTCTGGAGCTGAAGTACTGAGTGGCCTTTGCTCTCTGGAGCTGAAGTACTGAGTGGCCTTTGCTCTCTGGAGCTCATCCACACCATTAAAGGGCTTTGTTTTAATCCATCAGAGATTCCAACGTCCCCTCAGTGGCCTTTACGTCTTAGTGTGGGAGATAGTAGGGGGCAGGGATGGTTGGAGCGCTGGTAGGAATGCCCAAACATTGCTAAAACAACCACAGCATTTCAATCCTGTGAGTAAAGAAAACAACATACCTGTTTTGATGAATGGGAGTTTCTGCCTAGTTTACTCTGCACTGTGAACACCTAGTCATTTTTTAGCAGAAACAACACACACACAGCTAACACAACAGAGAAGAACAAGGTGAACGTAGGGAGTGTAGGGTAAAGGTAGCAGAGAGACTCTGATAATGTCAAGAAGATGAGCTGTTCTTCCATGCCCAGTTACGCACAAACCGACGCACTACTGTTAGCATGTTAGCATGTTAGCATTCCCACCCATTTTCTCACTGTGAGAATGCCACACAGAAAGTGGGGACTCCACAGAACTCCCAGAACCCCAGCGGTGTAGTTATCATGCTCACACTCTCGTCGCCATGTTACGGAAAACTACTAGTTAGACTACGTGGTCATATTGATGGAAGTGATGGACAGGTATTGTATGATAGTTGTAACGGTCGTCGTCGGTGGAAGAGGAGGACCAAGGTGCAGCGTGGTATATGTCCATATCTTTTAATAAAGAACTTGAACACTGAACAAAAACAATCAACCAACAACGAAAACAGTTCTGTCTGGTGCAGACACACAACAGGAAACAGTTCTGTCTGGTGCAGACGCACAACAGGAAACAGTTCTGGCTGGTGCAGACACACAACAGGAAACAGTTCTGGCTGGTGCAGACACACAACAGGAAACAGTTCTGGCTGGTGCAGACACACAACAAGAAATAGTCACCCACCAAACACAATAGAAAACAGGCTACCTAAATATGATTCTCAATCAGGGACAACGATTGACAGCTGCCTCTGATAGAGAACCATACCAGGCCAAACACAGAAATAGCAAATCATAGAAAAACTAACATAGACAACCCACCCAACTCACGCCCTGACCACACTAAAACAAAGACATAATAAAAGAACTAAGGTCAGAACGTGACAATAGTTCGGAAAATGCGAATGAAAACATGGCAGTGGTATAGGTCAACCCTGGCGGTCACACAATTGCAACCTAACATGCCGACCAAACCGTCCGCGTTGATGTGCGCGAGCGTTTAAAAAAACCTACTTGTTATTCAATCATTTCATCCAAACTGCACGTCAACAGGCGTCTGTATAGCCCGGCTCTAAAAAACAACAACAACTAGGTTATATTTTTTAGACGCTTGACACGCTGCAAGTTCAGCCTCTCCCATCTACTCATTGTTTTTTTTTAGCATATACAGACGTGAGTGATTGAAAGATGAACTGTGGTCCACACTCCAATCCAGTCAGAGGAGGTAATGTACCTTAAAGTTGGTTGCCACCTACCAAATATAGAAAATAAATATATAATTATAGCAGAAGAAGAGATGAATCAAAACAATTTGTCCATTTTACCTGTGGATTAATTGTCGGAGTAGAGAACACACGATTTTTTGTGACACAAAATGGGTACAATTCTACAAAGATCCACCTAAAAAAATTACCATATGCTTTTCAGATAAAACAACAACCCAATGTTTATCTCCCAGGACAAATTAGTTAGCAACAGCAAGCTAGCTAAGTGTCCATAAATGTTTCATGTGTGTTTCAACCCCAAATTAAGATAGTTTTCTCACAGTTGGATTTGGTATTTTAACCTGCGTGTCACAAACGCGTCTGGTGGAGCTAGAAAAATGTGCATGATGGAGCATGCAGACCCACGAATGAAACCGGTTTGGTCCACATGCAGACCCAGGAAGGAAACCGGTTTGGTCCACACGCAGACCCACGAATGAAACCGGTTTGGTCCACACGCAGACCCAGGAATGAAACCGGTTTGGGGAATGAAACCGGTTTGGTCCAAACGCAGACCCAGGAATGAAACCGGTTTGGTCCACACGCAGACCCAGGAATGAAACCGGTTTGGTCCACACGCAGACCCAGGAATGAAACCGGTTTGGTCCACACGCAGACTCATGAATGAAACCGGTTTGGTCCACATGCAGACCTACGAATGAAACCGGTTTGGTCCACATGCAGACCCACGAATGAAACCGGTTTGGTCCACATGCAGACCCACGAATGAAACCGGTTTGGTCCACACGCAGACCCACGAATGAAACCGGTTTGGTCCACACGCAGACCCAGGAATGAAACCGGTTTGGTCCACATGCAGACCCACGAATTAAACTGGTTTGGTCCACACGCAGACCCAGGAAGGAAACCGGTTTGGTCCACATGCAGACCCACGAATGAAACCGGTTTGGTCCACACGTAGACCCACGAATGAAACCGGTTTGGTCCACACGCAGACCCACGAATGAAACCGGTTTGGTCCACATGCAGACCCAGGAATGAAACCGGTTTGGTCCACATGCAGACCCAGGAATGAAACCGGTTTGGTCCACATGCAGACCCACGAATGAAACCGGTTTGGTCCACACGCAGACCCAGGAATGAAACCGGTTTGGTCCAAACGCAGACCCAGGAATGAAACCGGTTTGGTCCACACGCAGACCCAGGAATGAAACCGGTTTGGTCCACACGCAGACCCAGGAATGAAACCGGTTTGGTCCACACGCAGACTCATGAATGAAACCGGTTTGGTCCACATGCAGACCCACGAATGAAACCGGTTTGGTCCACATGCAGACCCACGAATGAAACCGGTTTGGTCCACATGCAGACCCACGAATGAAACCGGTTTGGTCCACACGCAGACCCACGAATGAAACCGGTTTGGTCCACACGCAGACCCAGGAATGAAACCGGTTTGGTCCACATGCAGACCCACGAATTAAACTGGTTTGGTCCACACGCAGACCCAGGAAGGAAACCGGTTTGGTCCACATGCAGACCCACGAATGAAACCGGTTTGGTCCACACGTAGACCCACGAATGAAACCGGTTTGGTCCACACGCAGACCCACGAATGAAACCGGTTTGGTCCACATGCAGACCCAGGAATGAAACCGGTTTGGTCCACATGCAGACCCAGGAATGAAACCGGTTTGGTCCACATGCAGACCCACGAATGAAACCGGTTTGGTCCACACGCAGACCCAGGAATGAAACCGGTTTGGTCCACACGCAGACCCACGAATGAAACCGGTTTGGTCCACACGCAGACCCAGGAATGACACCGGTTTGGTCCACACGCAGACCCACGAATTAAACTGGTTTGGTCCACACGCAGACCCAGGAAGGAAACCGGTTTGGTCCACATGCAGACCCACGAATGAAACCGGTTTGGTCCACACGCAGACCCACGAATGAAACCGGTTTGGTCCACACGCAGACCCAGGAAGGAAACCTGTTTGGTCCACATGCAGACCCAGGAATGAAACCGGTTTGGTCCACATGCAGACCCAGGAATGAAACCGGTTTGGTCCACACGCAGACCCAGGAATGAAACCGGTTTGGTCCACACGCAGACCCAGGAATGAAACCGGTTTGGTCCACACGCAGACTCATGAATGAAACCGGTTTGGTCCACACGCAGACCCAGGAATGAAACCGGTTTGGTCCAAACGCAGACCCAGGAATGAAACCGGTTTGGTCCACATGCAGACCCAGGAATGAAACCGGTTTGGTCCACACGCAGACCCAGGAATGAAACCGGTTTGGTCCACACGCAGACTCATGAATGAAACCGGTTTGGTCCACATGCAGACCCACGAATGAAACCGGTTTGGTCCACATGCAGACCCACGAATGAAACCGGTTTGGTCCACATGCAGACCCACGAATGAAACCGGTTTGGTCCACACGCAGACCCACGAATGAAACCGGTTTGGTCCACACGCAGACCCAGGAAGGAAACCTGTTTGGTCCACATGCAGACCCAGGAATGAAACCGGTTTGGTCCACATGCAGACCCACGAATTAAACTGGTTTGGTCCACACGCAGACCCAGGAAGGAAACCGGTTTGGTCCACATGCAGACCCACGAATGAAACCGGTTTGGTCCACACGCAGACTCATGAATGAAACCGGTTTGGTCCACACGCAGACCCAGGAATGAAACCGGTTTGGTCCACATGCAGACCCAGGAATGAAACCGGTTTGGTCCACACGCAGACTCACGAATGAAACCGGTTTGGTCCACATGCAGACCCACGAATGAAACCGGTTTGGTCCACACGCAGACCCAGGAAGGAAACCGGTCCACATGTAAACAAATAATCTCCATATAATTGTATGATCACCTGCATTGCTGACGTGTACTGGTTCATTGGCGTGGGAACATCTTTTACATTTTGACCTGAGACAAATGCAGCCTATAGAGGAGAATAACAATACTGTGGGTGTCTCTCCTATAGGGTTGTTACTGTGGGTGTCTCTCCTATAGGGTTGTTACTGTGGGTGTCTCTCCTACAGGGTTGTTACTGTGGGTGTCTCTCCTATAGGGTTGTTACTGTGGGTGTCTCTCCTATAGGGTTGTTACTGTGGGTGTCTCTCCTATAGGGTTGTTACTGTGGGTGTCTCTCCTATAGGGTTGTTACTGTGGGTGTCTCTCCTACAGGGTTGTTACTGTGGGTGTCTCTCCTATAGGGTTGTTACTGTGGGTGTCTCTCCTATAGGGTTGTTACTGTGGGTGTCTCCCCTACAGGGTTGTTACTGTGGGTGTCTCTCCTATAGGGTTGTTACTGTGGGTGTCTCTCCTATAGGGTTGTTACTGTGGGTGTCTCTCCTACAGGGTTGTTACTGTGGGTGTCTATAGGGTTGTTACTGTGGGTGTCTCTCCTATAGGGTTGTTACTGTGGGTGTCTCTCCTATAGGGTTGTTACTGAGGGTGTCTCTCCTACAGGGTTGTTACTGTGGGTGTGTCTCCTATAGGGTTGTTACTGTGGGTGTCTCTCCTACAGGGTTGTTACTGTGGGTGTCTCCCCTACAGGGTTGTTACTGTGGGTGTCTCTCCTATAGGGTTGTTACTGTGGGTGTCTCTCCTATAGGGTTGTTACTGTGGGTGTCTCTCCTACAGGGTTGTTACTGTGGGTGTCTATAGGGTTGTTACTGTGGGTGTCTATAGGGTTGTTACTGTGGGTGTCTCTCCTATAGGGTTGTTACTGAGGGTGTCTCTCCTACAGGGTTGTTACTGTGGGTGTGTCTCCTATAGGGTTGTTACTGTGGGTGTCTCTCCTACAGGGTTGTTACTGTGGGTGTCTCTCCTATAGGGTTGTTACTGAGGGTGTCTCTCCTATAGGGTTGTTACTGTGGGTGTCTCTCCTATAGGGTTGTTACTGTGGGTGTCTATAGGGTTGTTACTGTGGGTGTCTCTCCTATAGGGTTGTTACTGTGGGTGTCTCTCCTATAGGGTTGTTACTGTGGGTGTCTCTCCTATAGGGTTGTTACTGTGGGTGTCTCCCCTACAGGGTTGTTACTGTGGGTGTCTCTCCTATAGGGTTGTTACTGTGGGTGTCTCTCCTATAGGGTTGTTACTGTGGGTGTCTCTCCTACAGGGTTGTTACTGTGGGTGTCTATAGGGTTGTTACTGTGGGTGTCTCTCCTATAGGGTTGTTACTGTGGGTGTCTCTCCTATAGGGTTGTTACTGAGGGTGTCTCTCCTATAGGGTTGTTCCTGAGGGTGTCTCTCCTACAGGGTTGTTACTGTGGGTGTGTCTCCTATAGGGTTGTTACTGTGGGTGTCTCTCCTACAGGGTTGTTACTGTGGGTGTCTCTCCTATAGGGTTGTTACTGAGGGTGTCTCTCCTATAGGGTTGTTACTGTGGGTGTCTCTCCTATAGGGTTGTTACTGTGGGTGTCTATAGGGTTGTTACTGTGGGTGTCTATAGGGTTGTTACTGTGGGTGTCTCTCCTATAGGGTTGTTACTGTGGGTGTCTCTCCTATAGGGTTGTTACTGTGGGTGTCTCTCCTATAGGGTTGTTACTGAGGGTGTCTCTCCTATAGGGTTGTTACTGTGGGTGTCTCTCCTATAGGGTTGTTACTGAGGGTGTCTCTCCTATAGGGTTGTTACTGTGGGTGTCTCTCCTATAGGGTTGTTACTGTGGGTGTCTCTCCTATAGGGTTGTTACTGAGGGTGTCTCTCCTATAGGGTTGTTACTGTGGGTGTCTCTCCTATAGGGTTGTTACTGAGGGTGTCTCTCCTATAGGGT
>NC_034201.2:46664337-46906837 GCF_002021735.2 Oncorhynchus kisutch
TGTATCTCTGTTGAACGATCGATCCCCTGTTTTAGTATTTCAATGTTTCCCTGTTTCAGTATTTAATTATTTCAGAGTTTCAGCATTTAATCTCAGCCCCTCTGTGAGAGAGATGTCTGTTGAAATACTGGTTTGAAGTGCAGGCAGGCTTTGATGTGGGCCTAATATGGCTTGTAAAAAGGGATGCTGCACTTTGATGTGTTGGCTGAGGATGTCCAGACACACACACTAGCCAGGCAGGCAGGACGCTCTAGCTAGGCTAGCACCACTTGTCCTGTTTCTGCGGCTGGCCGGCTGTCATCCCTGGACAGTAAAAGTAATGTAAACATTTGGAGGGACTAGTTACGGAGTGTCGTGTGGATCTGCGAGGAGAGTTGGGGTTTGCATCCCAAATGCCACCTTATTCCCTATATAGTGCACTACTTGTGATCAGAGCCCTTATAGACCCTTGTCAAAAGTAGTGTACTAAATAGGGAATAGGGTGCCATTTGGGACACAACGAGAGAGAGAGAGAGAGAGAGAGAGAGAGAGAGAGAGAGAGAGAGAGAGAGAGAGAGAGAGAGAGAGACAGACAGAGAGACAGACAGACAGAGACAGAGACAGAGACAGAGACAGACAGACAGACAGACAGACAGACAGACAGACAGACAGACAGACAGACAGACAGACAGACAGACAGACAGACAGACAGACAGACAGACAGACAGACAGACAGACAGACAGACAGACAGACAGACAGACAGACAGACAGAGAGAGAGAGAGACAGAGAGAGAGACAGAGAGAGAGACAGAGAGAGAGAGAGAGAGAGAGAGAGAGAGAGAGAGAGGATCTGGGAGACTGGAGGGGAATAGGAATGGTGTGTCTGTCTATCTGCTGCCTGTCACATCAAGACAGTGAAGGCTAAGTACTGTGTGTTTATCTCCAACCCTCCCGTTGCCACTGTGTACATCCCATGTGAAAGGAGTGGGTCTTCTTTACACAGCACTTAGTGGATGACGGATCAATTGAATTCCAGGTCTTGACAGACCCTACGTAAACAAATTGTATAATATTTCAGTGATATTATTTTATTTTGTTTGCTACTTAAGACTGATTGATTATACTGACTAAATGGTTTTGTATTCTATTACAGATAACTATAGTCTAAAGCCATGCAAGCAACTCACAAAATTGATGGAAGTTGTATATTTCTAAATGACTAAATTCTTTCAGACTGTAATTGGCTAATATTTTCTGATCGTTCTCCAAGGGGGAACTGTATAGCAATGCAAGCAGCTCACGATTAATGAGAGTAGTAATTTTCTTGGGAGACTATAGCAGTGCTCAAATATGTTCTGATCCTGCTCCAAGGCTGGTGTGGTGAGATGTGGTGTGGTGAGATGTGAGGAGTTGAGATGTGGTGTGGTGAGATGTGGGGAGTTGAGATGTGTTTAGATGTGGGGAGGTGAGGTGTGGGGAGGTGTGGTGCGGTGAGATGTGGGGAGTTGAGATGTGTTTAGATGTGGGGAGGTGAGATGTGTTGTGGTGAGATGTGGTGTGGTGAGATGAGGTGTGTTGAGATGAGGTGTGGTGTGGTGAGATGTGGTGTGTTGAGATGAGGTGTGGTGTGGTGAGATGTGGTGTGTTGTGGTGAGATGTGTTGTGGTGAGATGTGGCGTGGTGAGATGAGGTGTGTTGAGATGAGGTGTGGTGTGGTGAGATGTGGTATGTTGTGGTGAGATGTGGTGTGGTGAGATGTGGTGTGGTGTGTTGTGTCTGAGGTGTGGTGTGGTGAGATGAGGTGTGTTGTGTCTGAGGTGTGGTGTGGTGAGATGTGGTGTGTTGTGGTGAGATGTGGTGTGTTGTGGTGAGATGTGGTGTGTTGTGTCTGAGGTGTGGTGTGGTGAGATGAGGTGTGGTTTGGTGAGATGAGGTGTGGTGTGGTGAGATGTGGTGTGGTGTGGTGAGATGTGGTGTGTTGTGTCTGAGGTGTGGTGAGATGAGGTGTGTTGTGTCTGAGGTGTGGTGTGGTGAGATGAGGTGTGTTGTGTCTGAGGTGTGAAGCAGATGTATATATCATGATGTAGGTAAAGGTCAGGCACAGTGCATCTAATCCTTCTCCTGATTGTTTTGAAGGGCGTTGTGGCAGCATCCATCAGGCCATGTTATAAAGGCTTCTGCCGGTTCGTAGTGCCTCGCTTCCAACAGGCCCTAATGCATTCTCTATGACCTCCTGGGTGTAAATCACAAATCTGGCCTCAGATCTTCCACACGCAGTGTGTGTGTGTGTGTGTGTGTGTGTGTGTGTGTGTGTGTGTGTGTGTGTGTGTGTGTGTGTGTGTGTGTGTGTGTGTGTGTGTGTGTGTGTGTGTGTGTGTGTGTGCGTGTGCTTACGTGCGTGTGCTTATGTGCATGTGCTTACGTGCGTGTGCTTAGGTGCGTGTGCTTACGTGCGTGTGCTTATGTGCATGTGCTTACGTGCGTGTGCTTAGGTGCGTGTGCTTACGTGCGTGTGCTTACGTGCGTGTGCTTACGTGCGTGTGTTTACGTGCGTGTGCCCGTTGGTGTTTGTGTATGAAAATAGAGAAAAGGGGGTCCAAGTAGGACCTAGCTTTCACATAACAATTGCTTTTAATATCAATATTGCTTTTAAATTACTACACATTGGGAACTGACTTCGACTGTGGCCTACCATTCTAGCCTCTCCTCTGTCTGGTCTCCCAATGTAATATTGAGACCAACAGGTGGCAGTAGCTGGCTTGTGTTTCTACTGTAATGCTTTCTACTTGGCTCACGCAGGCATGCACATAGGATGGAGTGAATGCACCATCAGTAACTAATCAGAGGACTTCAGTCACTGCTACTATACTGACTGCATTTGCGTCGTTTCACTAATATTTTAAGTAGAAATTGTGCACAAGTACTGCATTTTAAAAGCCCTTTTATATTAAATTTACGTGCCTGTTTAATATAGACCAAATGAAAAATTCTATAAATCTGATTTTTCATATGAGTAAAGACTTGAATATATTGCCAGAATTCTACATTTTGACATGTCCCTCTAAGCATCCACTGTGACTCACTTAACCCCAACATTTCTCTGCGTTTTCACCATCGTTGTAAAGTCCTAGTTATGTTGTTGCTTTGACAATAATCCAAAGATTATTATTTATTTTTACGTGATTAGTGATTCATTATAAATGTACGACAAAAAAAATAAATAAAAAAATAACTATGACTCATTTTAAGGTCAACCCTGTTGGGTGAACTGAGCTCTCATTTTAACCAGGTGAAACGATTCCTTTACATTAAATATACAAATTAAAAACTCTATTCAAAAGAAACATTTTGCTGCGCTAGTTGTTATCTTTTTGAAAATGTTCTGGTGTTTTGTGGTGGAAAACTGAGCAGGGTCGAGTTTCAACACGGCAACCCTGTTACCCAGAGATAGACAGGCTAGAAATGCTTGAACAATTTAAATGTTTTTGTTGTTTGTTTTTGTTTTGTTGTGAAGCTTGCATTCAATTGCCCCTCCCTGTTGCACACAACAAGCTTCCATTCCGTCTGTCACAAGGTGATTTATGGCTGATTTAAGATAAAGACATCATCCCTGTTATGGTCAAACGTGTTACTTTATTTGGCACTTTAATAGGCATATATTAGAGTCATATATAAGTAACCTCTTCAGACATTTGCTCCTTATAACAGAACGTTACAATTTTATGAAATCAAACGGGTTTTTTCCTTCATCTTCTTCTTCTTCATTTAAGTTACAGTACTCCAAAAAAAGTGGCTAATTGGTGGAAATGACCGATAAGTAGTACTACACATTGAATGCATAAATATGACGTTTTCCCCCTTGATAGAAATGCATAATTCAATGAAGATCGATTTTTAGATAGGCAGCAGAGGCTGCCTGGATCTTTAATTTAAAGATCTTCGGTCTCAACGTAGATCATGAATCCATTCTTGGGATTATTGTGACTTTGCCATTGTAATTGTTTGTAAGCTTGTGTAGTCAAATTAATCTATGATCGTCTGCTATCCATTTGTTGTTTGTATGTTGTTCTTTGTATGACATTTTAATATTTGATTATTAACCAATGATATTAGGCCACTCTTGGCCATGATTACAGACACCTGTGTCTTTTGACACTATATAAACGAGTCATCCCGCAGGGTTTGTGATTACACCCTGATGAAGACAGCTTGGCTGTTGAAACGTTGGTAAATTACATTTTTGCATCTGAGCTCCTAGAGTGTGCGGCTTTCTTTTATTTTCAAGCAGCAGAAGGCAAACATTATGTTTTATAATTTGAATAAAAACTTTTGGTTCACTAAGGTCTATTTCCACAGAGCTGTCAACAAGACATTTGGGAGCGTTTTTATTCTATTTAGGAAACAACTTTGCTTTGTTCTCAATAATTGCTTAGTTTAAATGTTTGAATATTTAAATATCTGATACCCTCATTAGCATACAATAAAGTCAGAACGTGAGGACTGGGATGTACCAATATGCAGACTTTGCTTTGTTCTCAATAATTGCTTAGTTTAAATGTTTGAATATTTAAATATCTGATACCCTCATTAGCATACAATAAAGTCAGAACGTGAGGACTGGGATGTACCAATATGCAGACTTTGCTTTGTTCTCAATAATTGCTTAGTTTAAATGTTTGAATATTTAAATATCTGATACCCTCATTAGCATACAATAAAGTCAGAACGTGAGAACGTGAGGACTGGGATGTACCAATATGCAGATAGGTTTGTGAGTGTGTTTATGTCTGTGTAACTATTGTGTACATGCAAAAAAAAACTCACAAATATTTATGGATACTTGCTTCTGAATTGTTTTCTGGGGAATATCAGATAAATAATAGGAATTCGTGTGGTCTTAATTAAATCCTTATCAAACGTACTGTTCACATTCCAAAGGAGAAATAATCAGTAGTTATCCAAGGAGGAAGACAGTGGTATCCTGTCTCTGTCTGAAAGTCTTCACTAAATCCATCTAACGTTCTATTCTTCCTCATAATCATTCACAGTCAATTCACCAAACTAAATAACCAACATTTTGTATCATAAAAAAAATTCTCAATCTAAAATGTAACGATTTTTGGAAGTAGCTATCTGTGAGATCAGGAGGCCTTGGCGGTAGCTGTGACTGTTGCCAAACACAACAGTCAAGCCTCCCCCTAGTCACCTCAGCCCAAACATACACCTAATCCCACATGACCCACTAGATCAAAACTTAGAACGCACAAGACAGTTTAAAAATAGAGAGGGCAAAGGTAAAATCTACACAGGGATTTAGGGTCTTACCATTATCACGGAACGGCCAGCCGCTATGAGAAAGTAGTACCCCAGCCAGCCTGGAATATTGTGTGTGTGAAGGGGGGTGCGTGTAGAAGTGGAATTCCGTAGGCTGAGGCAGGGGCCTGGAGCGAAGTTGCTGTGAAGCAGTTTGAAGTGTGTATATTTAGAAAATAGCAATAGCCACTCATCGGTTAGGCAGAAGGGAGGCCTTGGAAAGTCAAACGGGAGCGTGTATTTACCCAGGTGATTTCGTAAGAGAAAAATCATTTTGGCAGATCTGGGGTGTAATCAGTGGGGAAACAGCTGATGTCGAGCCCCGTGAGTATTGATGATAACAACATGGAAAACAACACGTTGAACGTTATCAGCCAGGTCAGTCTGTCTGGCCAGTCCCTCACACAGTCTCCATCATGATGCCTTGTGTGCGTGCACAGGGGGGTCATGTTATGAATGATACTCAATATGAAGAGCACTTGTGGAATGATGAATAGCACTTCAGAAGGCCCATTTATTCCATTATGAGTGGGATCCAAACATACTTTTGAGTGCCACTGGGTTCAGTAGCTGCAGTGTATCAGGTAAAAGCTGCTACGGGGGATTTTTTTCAAGGGCTATTTTTCTTTCTTTCTTTTGATCTTAACACCTCTGATTTGGGATCATGGACATACCCTTTGTCCTGGGAAAAGGACATTCAGCTCCCATAGGACAACTTCATCTCTGGCCGAGCTGAGCTGATTGCTGATTGGTGTGCTATGGTTTTATGATAATCCGACAATGCATAATAAACCAATAGGATAAATTATCTAAGAAACTTCTAAGATGTTTTTTTTGTTGTTGAAAATAAACTGTAAAAAAAGAGATACCACTTAATTAAATATTCAGTGAATTTCAAGACATTGTAGCCTGTCTCTCAATCCACAGTAAGTAGCAGGATTTATTAACACCTTGTAGGTTATTACACTGTATACAAAGTCATTACCGACATGAAAACAGTTAAGCTCCTTGAAGGAAAAGGGTGTTCTGAAGCTTGACAAAAAAAAAGTATGTTATTTCAAGGGGAGTCGGAGCTTGGGTTTATTGTTAGCTGTTGGCCACAAAAAAAATAGAGACAGAAATGCTTTAAAGCACACTCCAAAGCTGACCTTTACGGCTCAATCAAAAACAGACTGTTTGGCTAAATGAGGCAGGCAGCGAAGCTTTAGCACGTTGAAGCGGGAGAATGAACATTTTACTGTGCTGCATTCCGATTCTAAAAATGCTCATAGGAGCGAATGAAAAAAAATAGAACTATAGAAAAGCAGTTGTCTCTGTCATTGGAAAAGAGCTAAATAACTTCTCTATAACCTGTCATTGGAAAAGAGCTAAATAACTTCTCTATAACCTGTCATTGAGGAGTGAAGGCTTAGACAATAGCGCACACCGCACACTGACGTGCTGAAGTCATTCATTATTCGGATTAATTATTGACTAAACCTTTTGCGATTTTGAGACTTTTTTCCTATAACGTTAGAACATTCATTGTATTCAGTAGGCCTATAACGTTAGAACATTCAATGTATTCAGTAGGCCTATAACGTTAGAACATTCATTGTATTCAGTAGGCCTATAACGTTAGAACATTCATTGTATTCAGTAGGCCTATATATTTTTGTAAATGGCGTTCAATGCATTACTGATTATCTTTACTGTAATAGGCTAATTGTTCTGTATTTTCCTGTTAGGGTTGCACCATTTAAAACACATACACGCAGGATAATTAAGCTAGGCCTACTCTTGTCTAATAATAATACAAATTGTAAATCTTAAATGGGAAACAAAGAATAAATGACGCAGGCGGTCAATTTTCACGACAATAATTAGCCTACACACAAAAGCATCAGAGACGCGAAGTAATGATGTCGATGTTAAACATTTTTTTAAGAATAATTATTTTAAATTCGTAGAAGCTGTCAACCTTTAACCTTATATTTTATTTAAATTGAAACTCCACAAACGTCTTCACGTATTGCACTCAGAAGGATGGGCTAGCCATATCTACACAGAGGTACATATGTTTAAATTAAACTTATTTAAATGAGTGTCTTACAAATGCAAGCGCATCAAATCCTAGACCTTGAGGCTGATTCAATTGATGTTTATTTAAGACTTGACATAAATTCATATTTTGTTTAAGAGGCTAGTCACATGCACCATATCAAAAATTGGAACACTCATGGCCTTTGTCAACAGCCTATCATCAACGTCTTATTTATACTCACGGAGAGAACAAGTTAAAACTTTTAAAATAGCACATTATTGCCATGTAGGCCTACTGTAAATTACTGTAATTATTCCCATGTAAATTACTGTAATTATTCCCATGTAAATTACTGTAATTATTCCCATGTAAATTACTGTAATATTCCCATGTAAATTACTGTAATTATTCCCATGTAAATTACTGTAATATTCCCATGTAAATTACTGTAATTATTCCCATGTAAATTACTGTAATTATTCCCATGTAAATTACTGTAATTATTCCCAAGGTAATTAAAACACTTGTTAAAACACTTCTCTTCAACTATTGGTTTAAATTATGATTTAGTTTCCTGTCGTTTTAGATGTCATTTTTTTTACAAAACAAACTGTCAGGTGCAATTGTGCTAAAGAAGAGTATCTAAGAGAAATTAAATTACTCTTATTTATTTATATACTTATATAAATATCCGTATTGTAAAAAAAAAAAAACTTTAGGCTATATCACAAAGTTGACAGCTTTTATCCTAACTAAAACTTAAACTGATTAAACAAATAAGGACACATATGAAGAGTTTAATTCCAAAATGCTATACTAACATTTTCAGAAATGTTAGTATATTAGATTGTATTGTTTAGAGAAATGATGAAAGAGATTGGTGTGTTTTTTCACTATCTAATCATCGCATGGGGTTGTTCAATGACAGACATGTATTTGTTTAAAATCTATCACTCGATGGTTTCACTTCAGAGAGACAAATGATCTTTTTTTTTTTTTTTACAAAATCCTTTATATGCGCTTCACTCTCATAGAAAGACGTAGTACTGCTAGGTTTTATACAGTCAATACCTACATTTTTATAAATAACTGAAGAAATTCTACATTTGTGACATCAACGTTTAAAAAAGGTTGAAAAATAATAATTCAATACAGTAATATGAGATATTTGACATTTTAGTAATTTAGCAGTTGCTCTTATCCAGAGTTAACGGTCAACTTCCAGTTCGTGCATTCGTCTTAAGATGGCTAGCTGAGACAATCATATATTACAGTGATAAGATCATTATATTCCAGCTAACATCGGATATATAGCATTTTGCCAAAAAACGAGAAAAAAATGTCATACACATCTAAAATCTATGAATTAAAAATGATGAGAACAGTAATATTTTTACGCACAAGTGAAGGTGCCCATAAGGAATAATTTCAGATGAAAAAAAATGAAAAATTGGTTGATATAGCATTTTGAAAGTGAACTCTTCATATTTAAATTGATTATTCTATTTACAGACATTGCATCAAATATGAAAATGATGCCTCACCTTTTTCATTGTGCTCTTTGATGTCATCACCTTGTGTTTCGGTATTTCAGTTTATTGACACTTTTTACATACACCAAAATGTATATGTGAAAAAATAATACAAAAGTGAAAATTATACTGATATTATTCTCATAATTATTATGCTATCCCTCTGATATTATGCATTTTGACAGAAAGCTCATTGAACTGGACTACAGTAGTGGTTGCTTTAAAAAATACAAAATCATCAAAACAAAAACAAAAAAATATCACCATGTCCATTGATAGTGCATGTTGTGTGATGTGATGGTAGGGGGGTAGATGTAGGAGGGGGGTAGATGTAGCTGGCCTCTCCCTGAGGAGGAGGGGGGTAGATGTAGGAGGGGGGTTGATGTAGCTGGCCTCTCCCTGAGGAGGAGGGGGGTAGATGTAGGAGGGGGGTGGATGTAGCTGGCCTCTTCCTGAGGAGGAGGGGGGTAGATGTAGTTGGCCTCCGGGAGAAGGATAGGGGGATAGTGGATGTAGCTGGTCTCTCCCTGAGAAGGAGGAGAGGGGGGTGGATGTAGCTGGTCTCTCCCTGAGGAGGAGGAGGAGGAGGAGGGGGGTGGATGTAGCTGGTATCTCCCTGAGGAGGGGGGGGGGTGGATGTAGCTGGGCTCTTCCCGAGGAGGAGGGGGGTAGATGTAGTTGGCCTCCGGGAGAAGGATAGGGGGATAGTGGATGTAGCTGGTCTCTCCCTGAGAAGGAGGAGAGGGGGGTGGATGTAGCTGGTCTCTCCCTGAGGAGGGGGGGGGGTAGATGTAGCTGGACTCTACCTGAGGAGGAGGAGGAGGAGGGGGGGGGGGGTGGATGTAGCTGGTATCTCCCTGAGGAGGGGGGGGGGGTGGATGTAGCTGGGCTCTTCCCGAGGAGGAGGGGGGTAGATGTAGTTGGCCTCCGGGAGAAGGATAGGGGGATAGTGGATGTAGCTGGTCTCTCCCTGAGAAGGAGGAGAGGGGGGTGGATGTAGCTGGTCTCTCCCTGAGGAGGGGGGGGGGGGGTGGATGTAGCTGGTCTCTACCTGAGGAGGAGGAGGAGGAGGGGGGGGGTGGATGTAGCTGGTATCTCCCTGAGGAGGGGGGGGGGGGGGGGGTGGATGTAGCTGTTCTCTCCCTGAGGAGGAGGACTTACCTCTTATTGTTTCTCACTTGAGCCTCCCAGGGATGAAGATTATTGACTCGACATAACATCTGCTGCTTTTATGTCCTCTGAGTAAAGAAAGAAAAAAGAGCGGAGAAGATAAAATTGATATAAGACGTCAATCATCCTCTTTCTGATACAATGCCGTTTGGCATCACCTGTTTGAAACCCAAGTCGAAAGAAACTGAGTTGGGATCAAATATTTTGTTATGTTTGTAAATACAGAAAACTTGATCAAATTCAGGAATTTAAAATTGCCCATATAATTTTCAATCCATCAACTGAATTTAAATGTGTTTGTTAGTTGAAATACAATGAAATTGAACCCAGTTCCATGATACATGGGAATATTTTCAAAACTAATGAGATGTGTATAATTTGTGATTATAAATAAAAATTCCAATAACCATTCTCTGTTAAGATTGATATTATAGCTACCATTATCAGAGCAAAATCAAGAGCCAGAAAACCTCCTCTACAGCAGCACCTACCTCAGGTAAAGGTTTGACCCTGCTACAATCTACACCATGACTTTCACAGGTTCTAGACCCCTCAAACTCAACTCTGGACCTCAAAGCCAGTTCCCCTGCGTTTTTTCATTGTTCCCCCTCTAATCAAGACCTGATTTAGACCTGGGATACCAGGTGGGTGCAATTAGTTATCAGGTAGAAGAGAAAACCATCAGGCTCCGGACCTCGTAGGGTCAGAGTTGAATAGCTCTGGTCTAGACCCTGCTAGAGTCAATATGGCGGGCTTGGCTTGGCTCCCCAGTCTCCCAGCCTCCCATCCTGCATTCTTCTAGCCTCCTAGCCTCCCATCCTGTATTCTCCCAGCCTCCCATCCTGTATTCTTCCAGCCTCCCAGCCTCCCATCCTGTATTCTCCCAGCATCCCAGCCTCCCATCCTGTATTCTCCCAGCCTCCCAGCCTCCCATCCTGCATTCTCCCAGCCTCCTAGTCTCCCATCCTGCATTCTCCCAGCCACCCAGCCTCCAATCCTGCATTCTCCCAGCCTCCTAGCCTACCATCCTGCATTCCCCCAGCCTCCCAGCCTCCCATCCTGCATTCTCCCAGCCTCCCATCCTGCATTCTCCCAGCCTCCCATCCTCACAGCCTCCCAGCCTCCCATCCTGTATTCTCCCAGCCTCCCAGCCTCCCAGCCTCCCATCCTGTATTCTCCCCAGCCTCACAGCCTCCCATCCTGTATTCTCCCAGCCTCCCAGCCTCCCATCCTGTATTCTCCTCAGCCTCCCAGCCTCCCATCCTGTATTCTCCTCAGCCTCCCAGCCTCCCATCCTGTATTCTCCCCAGCCTCCCAGCCTCCCATCCTGTATTCTCCCAGCCTCCCAGCCTCCCAGCCTCCCATCCTGTATTCTCCCCGGCCTCACAGCCTCCCATCCTGTATTCTCCCAGCCTCCCAGCCTCCCATCCTGTATTCTCCCCAGCCTCCCAGCCTCCCATCCTGTATTCTCCCAGCCTCCCAGCCTCCCATCCTGTATTCTCCCCAGCCTCCCAGCCTCCCAGACTCCCATCCTGTATTCTCCCAGCGTCCCAGCCTCCCATCCTGTATTCTCTCAGCCTCCCAGCCTCCCATCCTGTATTCTCCCAGCCTCCCAGCCTCCCATCCTGTATTCTCCCAGCCTCCCAGCCTCCCATCCTGTATTCTCCCAGCCTCCCAGCCTCCCATCCTGTATTCTCCCAGCCTCCCAGCCTCCCATCCTGTATTCTCCCAGCCTCCCAGCCTCCCATCCTGTATTCTCCCCAGCCTCCCAGCCTCCCATCTTGTATTCTCCCCGCTACTCTACTCCAGTGGGAGTGCACGGAGAGAGCAGCGTGGCGAGCAGATGTGTGGTGGCCAGGCCTAGCTGCGCTGCAGGGCCTCCCTCAGTCACATAAAACCTGAGCTGTGCTGAGTCCAGCAAAATGGTGGGTTAGGATTACAGCTGCAAATAGGCCTCACAGAAAGCCAGGGGCCTAACAACTAATGTTTCCAATTAAGGATAATCCAATGATGAAGCATTGTCTCAGTCAGATAACATAGCTGCTAAGTGCCCCTGCTAATGAGAATAGTGACAGACAGAGAAGCAATATCCCTCCTCCGAGGTCCTGGACGACAACAACATCGTTCCTCCGAGGTCCTGGATGACAACAACATCCTTCCTCCGAGGTCCTGGACGACAACAACATCCTTCCGCCGAAGTCCTGGACGACATCAACAACAACAACATCCTTCCTCAGAGGCCCTGGACAACAACAACATTCTTCCTCAGAGGTCCTGGACAACAACAACAACAACATCCTTCCTTAGAGGTCCTGGACAACAACAACAACAACAACATCCTTCCTCAGAGGTCCTAGACAACAGCAACATCCTTCCGCTGAGGTCCTGGACAACAACAACAACAACAACATCCTTCCTCAGAGGGCCTAGACAACAACAACATCCTTCCTCAGAGGTCCTAGACAACAACAACATCCTTCCTCAGAGGTCCTGGACAACATCAACAACAACAACATCCTTCCTCAGAGGTCCTAGACAACAGCAACATCCTTCCGCTGAGGTCCTGGACAACATCAACAACAACATCCTTCCTCAGAGGTCCTAGACAACAACAACATCCTTCCGCTGAGGTCCTGGACAACATCAACAACAACAACAACATCCTTCCTCAGAGGCCCTGGACAACAACAACATTCTTCCTCAGAGGTCCTGGACAACATCAATAACAACAACAACATCCTTCCTTAGAGGTCCTGGACATCAACAACATCCTTCTTCAGGGGTCCTGGACAACAACAACATCCTTCCTCAGAGGCCCTGGACAACAACAACATTCTTCCTCAGAGGTCCTGGACAACAACAACAACAACAACAACAACAACAACAACAACATTCTTCCTCAGAGGTCCTGGACAACAACAACAACATCCTTCCTCAGAGGTCCTGGACAACAACAACAACAACAACAACAACATCCTTCCTCAGAGGTCCTGGACAACAGCAACAACAACCTTCTTCAGAGGCCCTGGACGATGACAACATTCTTCCTCAGAGGTCCTGGACAACAACAACAACAACAACATTCTTCCTCAGAGGTCCTGGACAACAACAACAACAACAACAACAACATTCTTCCTCAGATGTCCTGGACAACAACAACAACAACAACATCCTTCCTTAGAGATCCTGGACAACAGCAACAGCAACAACAACCTTCTTCAGAGGCCCTGGACGATGACAACAACAACAACAGCCCTCACACACACACACGGCTCTGTGTGTGATTTTAGGGACCATCGTCATGGTGGGTGCCGTGACATAATTGGATGTTAGATTAGATGCATTGATGAGATACAGTGTTGTACATCTCTGCTGTTCCCTGGGCGGGTCGTGCTGTAGAGGGAAGCCCTCCTCTGCAGAGCAAAGGGACTACATAGAAAGTAAACAGCATCATGTTCTATACTGCATGTTCTGAGTGGTAGGCTAAAATGAATACTTAATCACGGTAATATAGGTACATATTTTTATACAATTGATCAAAAATGTATACATCCAGATTAGTTGTATTAAATTAAAAGAGAGATCTGATCCACAACAGCATCTTAAAGAGACTTTTGACCTATCAGACTAGACCTATTAGACTAGACCTATCAGACTTTAGACCTATCAGACTTTAGGCCTATCAGAGTAGACCTATCAGACTAGACCTATCAGACTAGACCTATCAGACTAGACCTATCAGACTAGACCTATCAGACTTTAGGCCTATCAGACTAGACCTATCAGAGTAGACCTATCAGACTAGACCTATCAGACTAGACCTATCAGACTAGACCTATCAGACTAGACCTATCAGACTTTAGACCTATCAGACTAGACCTATCAGACTAGACCTATCAGACTAGACCTATCAGACTAGACCTATCAGACTTTAGGCCTGTCAGACTTTCGGCCTGTCAGACTTTCGGCCTGTCAGACTTTAGGCCTGTCAGACTTTCGGTCTATCAGACTAGACCTATCAGACTAGACCTATCAGACTTTAGACCTGTCAGACTTTAGGCCTGTCAGACTCTAGGCCTATCAGACTAGACCTGTCAGACTTTAGGCCTGTCAGACTTTAGGCCTGTCAGACTCTAGGCCTATCAGACTAGACCTGTCAGACTCTAGGCCTATCAGACTAGACCTGTCAGACTCTAGGCCTATCAGACTAGACCTGTCAGACTCTAGGCCTATCAGACTAGACCTGTCAGACTCTAGGCCTATCAGACTAGACCTGTCAGACTTTAGGCCTATCAGACTCTAGGCCTATCAGACTAGACCTGTCAGACTTTAGGCCTATCAGACTCTAGGCCTATCAGACTAGACCTGTCAGACTCTAGGCCTATCAGACTAGACCTGTCAGACTTTCGGCCTGTCAGACTTTCGGCCTGTCAGACTTTCGGCCTGTCAGACTTTAGGCCTGTCAGACTTTAGGCCTATCAGACTAGACCTATCAGACTAGACCTATCAGACTTTAGACCTGTCAGACTTTAGGCTTGTCAGACTCTAGGCCTATCAGACTAGACCTGTCAGACTTTAGGCCTGTCAGACTTTAGGCCTGTCAGACTCTAGGCCTATCAGACTAGACCTGTCAGACTCTAGGCCTATCAGACTAGACCTGTCAGACTTTAGGCCTATCAGACTCTAGGCCTATCAGACTAGACCTGTCAGACTTTAGGCCTGTCAGACTTTAGGCCTATCAGACTAGACCTGTCAGACTCTAGGCCTATCAGACTAGACCTGTCAGACTCTAGGCCTATCAGACTAGACCTGTCAGACTTTAGGCCTATCAGACTCTAGGCCTATCAGACTAGACCTGTCAGACTCTAGGCCTATCAGACTAGACCTGTCAGACTTTCGGCCTGTCAGACTTTCGGCCTGTCAGACTTTCGGCCTGTCAGACTTTAGGCCTGTCAGACTTTAGGCCTATCAGACTAGACCTATCAGACTTTCTAACCCTGTTTCTGGAGAGCTACCTTCCTGTAGGTCTTCGTTCCAACCCCAGTTAAAACTAACCTGATTCAGTTTATCAACCAGCTAAAAATTAAAATCAGGTGCGCTAGATTAGGGTTGGAGGTAAAACAGGACGGTAGCTCTTGGAGAGCCCTGTTATAACACATTATACAATAGTAGTCAGGCATTTCTAAGTTGTAGCCTTCAGCAAAATCAATGGCTTATATAAAATTCATTTAAAAGTAGTTTTTTTTTAAGAAAAAAAAAAGGAAATTCTAATCCCGGATTACCCGTTTAATGTCATTACAGTTTTCACGCTCATTGACGCTTTTACACCTCTGTACTGACACGGGGTTACGGTCACCTGCTAACAGAAAATGTAATTTTAACACCAGAGGAAAGAAAAGAGTTGTCAATTGTCCTTAAGTCTCTTCAAACCCAAAGTAATTGACCTGACACTCAAACTCCATGGGCTAATTGGTAAGTGACATTTGCTCAATTAATTATAATCTGCAGATGTTCATAAAGTAGTATTTTTGGAGCGAAGTTATTAAAGGAGTCATGTGTTGAGGAATAAAAAGATGTATCTGTGTGAAAGAGGCCTCTTGGGGAAGTTCTCATTCATTATTCCGGATTTAGTTTAACGGTGTACACATAATGAGACCTTTGCTCACAAAAAAACACCCGCTGGGAAAGCAGTTCAGCGTCAGAGAGAAGCACATTTATTCCAACACATTGGCTCCCACCATGTAACAAGAACGAATATAATTATTAAAAACCATAGAAATGTATTCAATTTTCCGTGGCTCCAACCAAACCTCTGAATAATTCAGCTATATATATATATACAGCTGTACTGAAACGTGTATATATTTGTGTGGTAATAGAAAACGTGTATATATTTGTGTGGTAATAGAAACGTGTATATATTTGGGTGGTAATAGAAAACGTGTATATATTTGGTGTGGTAATAGAAACGTGTATATATTGTGTGGTAATAAAAAGGTGATATTTGTGTGGTAATAGAAAACGTGGTATATATTTGTGTGGTAATAGAAAACGTGTATATATTTGTGTGGTAATAGAAAACGTGTATATATTTGTGTGGTAATAGAAAACGTGTTATATTTGTGTGGTAATAGAAAACGTGTATATATTTGTGTGGTAATAGAAAACGTGTATATATTTGTGTGGTAATAGAAAACGTGTATATATTTGTGTGGTAATAGAAAACGTGTATATATTTGTGTGGTAATAGAAAACGTGTATATATTTGTGTGGTAATAGAAACGTTAACTGTAATAAACGTATATTGTGTGGTAATAGAAAACGTGTATATATTTGTGTGGTAATAGAAAACGTGTATATATTTGTGTGGTAATAGAAAACGTGTATATATTTGTGTGGTAATAGAAAACGTGTATATATTTGTGTGGTAATAGAAAACGTGTATATATTTGTGTGGTAATAGAAAACGTGTATATATTTGTGTGGTAATAGAAAACGTGTATATATTTGTGTGGTAATAGAAAACGTGTATATATTTGTGTGGTAATAGAAAACGTGTATATATTTGTGTGGTAATAGAAAACGTGTATATATTTGTGTGGTAATAGAAAACGTGTATATATTTGTGTGGTATAGAAAACGTGTATATATTTGTGTGGTAATAGAAAACGTTATATATTTGTGTGGTAATAGAAAACGTGTATATATTTGTGTGGTAATAGAAAACGTGTATATATTTGTGTGGTAATAGAAAACGTGTATATATTTGTGTGGTAATAGAAAACGTGTATATATTGTGTGGTAATAGAAAACGTGTATATATTTGTGTGGTAATAGAAACGTGTATATATTTGTGTGGTAATAGAAAACGTGTATATATTTGTGTGGTAATAGAAAACGTGTATATATTTGTGTGGTAATAGAAAACGTGTATATATTTGTGTGGTAATAGAAAACGTGTATATATTTGTGTGGTAATAGAAACGTGTATATATTTGTGTGGTAATAGAAAACGTGTATATATTTGTGTGGTAATAGAAAACGTGTATATATTTGTGTGGTAATAGAAAACGTGTATATATTTGTGTGGTAATAGAAACGTGTATATATTTGTGTGGTAATAGAAAACGTGTATATATTTGTGTGGGTAATAGAAAACGTGTATATATTTGTGTGGTAATAGAAAACGTGTATATATTTGTGTGGTAATAGAAAACGTGTATATATTTGTGTGGTAATAGAAAACGTGTATATATTTGTGTGGTAATAGAAAACGTGTATATATTTGTGTGGTAATAGAAAACGTGTATATATTTGTGTGGTAATAGAAAACGTGTATATATTTGTGTGGTAATAGAAAACGTGTATATATTTGTGTGGTAATAGAAAACGTGTATATATTTGTGTGGTAATAGAAAACGTGTATATATTTGTGTGGTAATAGAAAACGTGTATATATTTGTGTGGTAATAGAAAACGTGTATATATTTGTGTGGTAATAGAAAACGTGTATATATTTGTGTGGTAATAGAAAACGTGTATATATTTGTGTGGTAATAGAAAACGTGTATATATTTGTGTGGTAATAGAAAACGTGTATATATTTGTGTGGTAATAGAAAACGTGTATATATTTGTGTGGTAATAGAAAACGTGTATATATTTGTGTGGTAATAGAAAACGTGTATATATTTGTGTGGTAATAGAAAACGTGTATATATTTGTGTGGTAATAGAAAACGTGTATATATTTGTGTGGTAATAGAAAACGTGTATATATTTGTGTGGTAATAGAAAACGTGTATATATTTGTGTGGTAATAGAAAACGTGTATATATTTGTGTAATAATTTGTTATTTTTGTCTTTGTCAGTTTATACGTCAATATTCTAGTAATTATTTAGCCAAGAAATGAACTGGTAATAAAAAAATAATGATAACAGCAAATTTACAAAAATAGAGACCCAATTTTCCACATCGTTTAGGAACACAGAAATTCATTACAGCAAGAAGATTCCATTCACTCTACAGTCTTGAGAAGCTGAAGGAGCAAAATGATTGTATTGCTTGAGTGAAAGCCTCCTTCCCTCCATTTACAACCTCACTGTGTTATCCAGCTGTCTGATCTGTCACTGTGTTATCCAGCTGTCTGATCTGTCACTGTGTTATCTAGCTGTCTGATCTGTCACTGTGTTATCTAGCTGTCTGATCTGTCACTGTGTTATCTAGCTGTCTGATCTGTCACTGTGTTATCTAGCTGTCTGATCTGTCACTGTGTTATCTAGCTGCCTGATCTGTCACTGTGTTATCCAGCTGTCTGATCTGTCACTGTGTTATCTAGCTGTCTGATCTGTCACTGTGTTATCTAGCTGTCTGATCTGTCACTGTGTTATCTAGCTGTCTGATCTGTCACTGTGTTATCTAGCTGTCTGATCTGTCACTGTGTTATCTAGCTGTCTGATCTGTCACTGTGTTATCCAGCTGTCTGATCTGTCACTGTGTTATCTAGCTGTCTGATCTGTCACTGTGTTATCTAGCTGTCTGATCTGTCACTGTGTTATCTAGCTGTCTGATCTGTCACTCTGTTATCTAGCTATCTGATCTGTCACTGTGTTATCTAGCTGCCTGATCTGTCACTGTGTTATCTAGCTGTCTGATCTGTCACTGTGTTATCTAGCTGCCTGATCTGTCACTGTGTTATCTAGCTGTCTGATCTGTCACTGTGTTATCTAGCTGCCTGATCTGTCACTGTGTTATCTAGCTGTTTGATCTGTTTCACTGTGTTTTCTATGTCAGTGTGTTCAAATCAAATCAAATCAAATTTTATTTGTCACATACACATGGTTAGCAGATGTTAGTGCGAGTGTAGAGAAATGCTTGTGCTTCTAGTTCTGACAATGCAGTAATAACCAACAAGTAATCTAGCTAACAATTCCAAAACTACTACCTTATAGACACAAGTGTAAGGGGATAAAGAATATGTACATAAAGATATATGAATGAGTGATGGTACAGAGCAGCATAGGCAAGATACAGTAGATGGTATTGAATGCAGTATATACATATGAGATGAGTATGTAAACAAAGTGGCATAGTTAAAGTGGCTAGTGATACATGTATTACATAAAGATGCAGTAGATGATATAGAGTACAGTATAGACATATACATATGAGATGAATAATGTAGGGTAAACATTATATTGGGTAGCATTGTTTAAAGTGGCTAGTGATACATCATTTCCCATCAATTCCCATTATTAAAGTGGCTGGAGTTGAGTCAGTGTGTTGGCAGCAGCCACTCAATGTTAGTGGTGGCTGTTTAACAGTCTGATGGCCTTGAAATAGAAGCTGTTTTTCAGTCTCTCGGTCCCAGCTTTGATGCACCTGTACTGACCTCGCCTTCTGGACGATAGCGAGGTGAACAGGCAGTGGCTCGGGTGGTTGTTGTCCTTGATGATCTTCATGGCCTTCCTGTGACATCGGGTGGTGTAGGTGTCCTGGAGGGCAGGTAGTTTGCCCCCGGTGATGCGTTGTGCAGACCTCACTACCCTCTGGAGAGCCTTACGGTTGTGGGCGGAGCAGTTGCCGTACCAGGCGGTGATACAGCCCGACAGGATGCTCTCGATTGTGCATCTGTAGAAGTTTGTGAGTGCTTTTGGTGACAAGCCGAATTTCTTCAGCCTCCTGAGGTTGAAGAGGCGCTGCTGCGCCTTCTTCACGATGCTGTCTGTGTGGGTGGACCAATTCAGTTTGTCTGTGATGTGTACGCCGAGGAACTTAAAACTTACTACCCTCTCCACTACTGTTCCATCAATGTGGATAGGGGGGTGTTCCCTCTGCTGTTTCCTGAAGTCCACAATCATCTCCTTAGTTTTGTTGACGTTGAGTGTGAGGTTATTTTCCTGACACCACACTCCGAGGGCCCTCACCTCCTCCCTGTAGGCCGTCTCGTTGTTGTTGGTAATCAAGCCTACCACTGTTGTGTCGTCCGCAAACTTGATGATTGAGTTGGAGGCGTGTGTGGCCACGCAGTCGTGGGTGAACAGGGAGTACAGGAGAGGGCTCAGAACGCACCCTTGTGGGGCCCCAGTGTTGAGGATCAGCGGGGTGGAGATGTTGTTGTGTCACTGTGTTATCTATGTCACTGTGTTATCTATGTCACTGTGTTATCTATGTCACTGTGTTATCTATGTCAGTGTGTTATCTGTGTCACTGTGTTATCTATGTCACTGTGTTTTCTATGTCACTGTGTTATCTATATCAGTGTGTTATCTATGTCAGTGTGTTATCTATTCCGCAACAAAGCCTCCTTCACTCACGCCGCCAAGCTTACCCTAGTAAAACTGACTATCCTACCGATCCTCGACTTCGGCGATGTCATCTACAAAATGGCTTCCAACACTCTACTCAGCAAACTGGATGCAGTCTATCACAGTGCCATCCGTTTTGTCACTAAAGCACCTTATACCACCCACCACTGCGACTTGTATGCTCTAGTCGGCTGGCCCTCGCTACATATTCGCTGCCAGACCCACTGGCTCCAGGTCATCTACAAGTCCATGCTAGGTAAAGCTCCGCCTTATCTCAGTTCACTGGTCACGATGGCAACACCCATCCGTAGCACGCGCTCCAGCAGGTGTATCTCACTGATCATCCCTAAAGCCAACACCTCATTTGGCCGCCTTTCATTCCAGTACTCTGCTGCCTGTGACTGGAACGAATTGCAAAAATCGCTGAAGTTGGAGACTTTTATCTCCCTCACCAACTTCAAACATCTGCTATCTGAGCAGCTAACCGATCGCTGCAGCTGTACATAGTCTATTGGTAAATAGCCCACCCATTTTCACCTACCTCATCCCCATACTGTTTTTATTTATTTACTTTTCTGCTCTTTTGCACACCAATATCTCTACCTGTACATGACCATCTGATCATTCATCACTCCAGTGTTAATCTGCAAAATTGTAATTATTTGCCTACCTCCTCATGCCTTTTGCACACATTGTATATAGACTCCCCCTTTGTTTTCTACTGTGTTATTGACTTGTTAATTGTTCACTCCATGTGTAACTCTGTGTTGTCTGCTCACACTGCTATGCTTTATCTTGGCCAGGTCGCAGTTGCAAATGAGAACTTGTTCTCAACTAGCCTACCTGGTTAAATAAAGGTGAAAAAATAAATAAAAAAATGTCAGTGTGTTATCTAACTGTCTGATCTGTCACTGTGTTATCTATGTCACTGTGTTATCTATGTCACTGTGTTATCTATGTCACTGTGTTATCTATGTCACTGTGTTATCTATGTCACTGTGTTATCTATGTCACTGTGTTATCTATGTCAGTGTGTTATCTATGTCACTGTGTTATCTATGTCACTGTGTTATCTATGTCAGTGTGTTATCTATGTCACTGTGTTATCTATGTCACTGTGTTATCTATGTCACTGTGTTATCTATGTCAGTGTGTTATCTATGTCAGTGTGTTATCTATGTCAGTGTCCTCACTCAGATGGGGATCCTGACACAAATGAAGGAGCTGGAAGCATTAATAACTCTGTCTTTACTACAGCATATCCCCTGTTAACCCCACTGGGGCTCTGTGTGTGTGTGTGTGTGTGTGTACACATGTAATGTCACCGTCATAGAGTAGCAGCACCTCTTCAACCTCAGGAGGCTGAAGAAATTTGACTTGTCACCTAAAACCCTGACAAACTTCTACAGATGCACAATCGAGGACATCTTGTCTGGTACGGCAACTGCACCGCCCTCAACCACTAGGCTCTCCAGAGGGCGTTGCGGTCTGCACCTGTGACAACGCATCACCGGGGGCAATCTACCTGCCCTCCATGACACCTACACCACCCGATGTCACAGCAAGGCCAAACAGATCATCAAGGACATCAACAACCCGACCCACTTCCTGTTCACCCCGCTACCATCCAGAAGTCAAGGTCAGTACAAGTGTATCAAAGCTGGGACCGTGAGACTGAAAAACAGCTTCTGTCTCAAAGCCATCAGACTGCTAAACAGCAATCACTAACTCAGAGAGGCTGCTGCCTACATTGAGACCCAATCACTGGCCACTTTAATAAATGGACCACAACTCACTTTATACAATGCCACATTAATAATGTTTATATATCATACAGTATATACATGTGGTATGAGTACTGTATTTTATACCATCTATTGCACCTTGCCTATGCCGCTTGGCCATCGCTCATCCGCATACTTACATGTACATATTCTCATTCACCCCTTTAGATTTGTGTATATTAGGTAGTTGTTGGGGAATTGTTAGATAACTTTAGATATTAGATATTACTGCACTGTCAGAACTAGAAGCACAAGCATTTCGCCACACTTGCATTAACATCTGCTAACCATGTGTATGTGACCAATAAAATTGGATTCGATTTTTATTTGATAAATACACATGTAATGTAACCGTAGTACTGATTTAAATACACATGTAACTGTAGTACTGATTTAAATACACATGTAATATAACCCTAGTACTGTTTTAAATACACATGTAACTGTAGTACTGATTTAAATACACATGTAACTGTAGTACTGATTTAAATACACATGTAATATAACCCTAGTACTGTTTTAAATACACATGTAATATAACCCTAGTACTATTTTAAATACACATGTAATATAACCCTAGTACTGATTTAAATACACATGTAACTGTAGTACTCATTTAAATACACATGTAACTGTAGTACTGATTTAAATACACATGTAATATAACAGTAGTACTGTTTTAAATACACATGTAACTGTAGTACTGATTTAAATACACATGTAACTGTAGTACTGATTTAAATACACATGTAACTGTAGTACTGATTTAAATACACATGTAATATAACCCTAGTACTGTTTTAAATACACATGTAATATAACAGTAGTACTGTTTTAAATACACATGTAATATAACAGTAGTACTGATTTAAATACACATGTAATATAACAGTAGTACTGATTTAAATACACATGTAACTGTAGTACTGTTTTAAATACACAAGTAACTGTAGTACTGATTTAAATACACATGTAACTGTAGTACTGATTTAAATACACATGTAACTGTAGTACTGATTTAAATACACATGTAATATAACAGTAGTACTGTTTTAAATACACATGTAACGGTAGTACTGTTTTAAATACACGTAATATAACCCTAGTACTGTTTTAAATACACATGTAACTGTAGTACTGATTTAAATACACATGTAACTGTAGTACTGATTTAAATACACATGTAATATAACCATAGTACTGTTTTAAATACACATGTAATATAACCCTAGTACTGATATAAATACACATGTAACTGTAGTACTGATTTAAATACACATGTAACTGTAGTACTGATTTAAATACACATGTAACTGTAGTACTGATTTAAATACACATGTAACAGTAGTACTGATTTAAATACACATGTAACTGTAGTACTGATTTAAATACACATGTAACTGTAGTACTGATTTAAATACACATGTAACTGTAGTACTGATTTAAATACACATGTAATATAACAGTAGTACTGTTTTAAATACACATGTAATATAACCCTAGTACTGTTTTAAATACACATGTAACTGTAGTACTGATTTAAATACACATGTAATATAACAGTAGTACTGTTTGCCTAGAATTGCTTGTACACACAGTACAAATCAACCCAATGTGTAGAGAAAAGCCTCGCTTGGCACCTACGATCATATCTCTTTCATGGCTGGGATAAATGCAGCCTCTGACATGGTGGAGGGAACAAGAGGGCCAGTTGGACTTCTTGTAATTGGCTGCATTAGCATCATTATTGCTCACCGCCGGCCCCTCCCCCTGTGGCTCTGCCTCCTCTCCACTCATTGGCCGCCGCTGCATTCCAGTGAATTTACAAGCTACCTCGGGATTACTTTTTTTTCTCTTTTCCACATTGATTTCCTTCCCTGTGCTGCCAAGGCCTAATGAGCAGCCCTGGCCTGTGTGTTACTGTGACTGTGTCCAGAATAACACCCTATTTCTTTTATAGGGAACTACTTTTGATCAGGACCCATAGTGTGTAGGGTGCTGTTTGGAGCGTGTAGGGTGCTGTTTGAAACGTGTATTGTGTGTTACTGCTGTTATCCCGTGCAGTAATAAGGGCTACTAGAGCTAGGGTCTTGATTTGAGGCTGAGATACAGAGACAGACAGGTGATCCACAGGCCCTTTGGTTGGGGGGGATGAGAGTGGCTGCCTCCCTCCCGGGCTGGTTCTATTGAGTCAGGCTGGTACAATGAGGTTGGGTTTGCTCCTAGCAGAACTCTGCATTCTAGGTTTGGTTTGCTCCCAGTAGAACTCTGCATACTAGGTTTGGTTTGCTCCTAGCAGAACTCTGCATACTAGGTTTGGTTTGCTCCGAGCAGAACTCTGCATACTAGGTTTGGTTTGCTCCGAGCAGAACTCTGCATACTAGGTTTGGTTTGCTCCGAGCAGAACTCTGCATACTAGGTTTGGTTTGCTCCGAGCAGAACTCTGCATACTAGGTTTGGTTTGCTCCGAGCAGAACTCTGCATACTAGGTTTGGTTTGCTCCGAGCAGAACTCTGCATACTAGGTTTGGTTTGCTCCTAGCAGAAATCTGCATGCTTGGTTGGTTTTGCTCCTAGCAGGCGAAGTGAATGTCTGTGACTTTCACATACACCCTTAAGACCTTCCCTTGAAAAACGCAGCAATAGTACTGTTTGTCCCTCTTGAGATGTCAGAGCCAGCATACACTTCCTCAAACTAGTCTGAATTAATAAGATAATTCAAGAAATCTCTGTTTTTTTTTTACATCGAACTACGATGTTTGGTGCACTATTTCTCAAGTGAAGAAAATGTGCATGAAAATGGATTCGTCTATCGTTGAATGACAGCAAACACATTGAAGAATCCTTACTGTTGACCAATCACTGACGAAGGGGCATAGACTTTGGCTACCAAACTTCGTCTTGCCTCGAGAATTTGTTTTGTGTGCGCGAACAGCCGCAAAAAAACTTGCCAAAGACCAAAACGAACAAAACAAACGTCACAAAATGTTGTCATTAACGTATATATGCAGGAACTGTTTCGAACTCTGTTTCAGAGGGGAAACATGCAGCCAGGGTTCCATTCAATCCATTTCCTGGAAGTCAGAGGGGAAACATGCAGCCAGGGTTCCATTCAATCCATTTCCTGGAAGTGACATCGCGATTCAAAATGTCAAGGTCATTTCCATATCAAATCAAATCATATGAGATGACACACACACACACACACACACACACACACACACACACACACACACACACACACACACACACACACACACACACACACACACACACTTACCGTGAATACAGTCTCTGCTAACGTGGGAACATTGTCTCTAAATGTCATGCAGCATTTACCGTGAATACAGTCTCTGCTAACGCGGGAACATCGTCTCTAAATGTCAATCGCGGATCTTTAGCGCTATGGATTGAATCATGTTCTCAATAAAAAAATAGAGATAGTCTATACTCTGTATTGGACAAGATATCACAAAGACATCTTTAGAATTTTGTATGCGACCACACACACACACGCCTGAGTAGCTAACTCTGTCTTGGTATTCCAATCTAAATGTCCACCATGTAAACAGACCCAGACAGACAGCAGTAAGCAGTATGACCTGTCGACAGTCCAAAAGCTGTCCGACAAAAACTCTAAGTAATTAAATGGTTGCTGAAACACAAAATGCATACCAATCACACACACACACACACACACACACACACACACACACACACACACACACACACACACACACACACACACACACACACACACACACACTACATCCCTAGGCACACACACACACACACACACACACACACACACACACACACACACACACACACACACACACACACACACACACACACACACACACAAAGGAGCGTAGCAGGATTGTCTTTTTCCCAGCCCAGCCAGGCTTAAGCCAGAGAGAGGCCCCGAGGGAAGACACTCTTCCCATGAGCAGGGCCCTAATTGGGGCCCTATTCGCATACTACCAGCCTCTGTGGATCAGCTCCTTGGGAGGTCTGCACTGCAGCGCTACATCCTTAGCTAGAGAGGATAAGAGCACGCGAATGGGGTAAGGCCTTAGCTGTGAATGGAGTTGTGGAAACGGTCCCTCCTTAGTCCATGTGAGGACATGCCCAGAGTAGGCTAGTGTATATTGGTACAAATGTTGGTATGCATGTGAGCTAACACATAGGCTTACACGTGCATGTAAGCTAACACATAGGCTTACACATGCATGTGAGCTAACACATAGGCTTACACGTGCATGTGAGCTAACACATAGGCTTACACGTGCATGTGAGCTAACACAGGCTTACACGTGCATGTGAGCTAACACATAGGCTTACACGTGCATGTGAGCTAACACATAGGCTTACACGTGCATGTGAGCTAACACATAGGCTTACACGTGAGAACTGTAAAACAATGTAAGCGGGTGCGTGTGCGTGTGTGCGTGTGCGTGTGTGTGGGCAGGGGTGTTGGAGGTGTTTAAGGGATGAGGATTTGGAATCATCTGTTGCTAAGCGATTGAGCAACAAACTGAAAGATTTTGTTTTCAGACTCTTTTTTTTAAAGGCCCAGTGCAGTCAAAATTATTATTTTTTCCACAAAATGTTTTTTATCATATTTATTGATGAAACTATTGTACAAAAAAAAAAAAAGATAAATGTTATTTCATGATAGTTGCTTTTTGAAAATACAATCTAGCACAGGACATTCTAATCAGCCTGTTTGCATGGGTGGGAGTTTCGGATTGCCTGGTGACAACACCAGGCGGTAAATGAGTTAATAGACCAATAACAAAGAGTTCCAAACCTCTCTGCCAATAACAGATAGTTTTCAGTTTCCCCCTCCCCACTCAGACCACTCCCAGACAGTCCAAGTAAAATTCTTCCTTGAGAAATAGTTTATTTTTGCAAAAAAAAAGTATTCTTGTCAATTTTAATGGAAAACTATTACAGTAAGGTACTTAATTGTTACCCAGGAATGATTTGATATTGATAAAAAAAATGACTACAAGGGACCTTTAAGCGATCCGTATGACTCTGTAAAGCCGGGGAGGTTTTAGTAGAGGAAAAAGCTCCACGGTTAGTTGCATCACATCTATGCAAGGCCAGTGACCACACACTTATCAAGTGGTTAACCCATGTGTAAAAAATAAAGACAGAAAACCCTGTACGGAACAACGCGTATCCAAAAACAAGTATAAAAGCCGCACACTAGAAAAAGACAGGTGACTGACCTTGACTTTGTTAATTTTTTTCGTCCTAGTTAATTTTCATGTAGCCTATGAGTTTGACATACACTGGTCCCACAACAATTTGAATTGACTTCAATAAACTGATTCTCAGTCAGCAGAGGATTCTACATACAGGAGCCACAGTACAGTACGGTGACCCCAATGGTACCCTATATAATGCACTACCTTGGACCAGAGCCAAATGGGACTCAGTCCATTATAATAATTTTTGACCGGACACCTCCCAGTTAACTGTACTTCCACTAATTTCTAGGAATGTTGCCTAGGGGAGGTCTATCAGTCTGAACAGATATACTGTTGTAGCATGGGTGCGAATCCAACACTATTTCAGCACACTCTGTCCTCTATCTTTCCTCTCTCATTTATATTTCATTTCTATCTTAAATCCAAAGACATTTTAACCTAATTATTAGGACTGCCCCCACACCTTTAAAAAAAAGAACAAAAAAGAAAACAGTTGGTGTGTAATCACTTCCTGAGGCGGCGGTAGGTGCCTAAACAGGATGTCATCTAGACCCTGCATTAAGGGATCAAATATTAGTTCACTGTTATAGACATCAGAACTCCTATTCTCTTTCATATGTGCGTCCGTTGTAGAGACATATACACACAACCGTTCAAAAGTTTTGTGGTCACTTAGAATTTTTTTTGTTTTTGAAAGAAAAGCAAAACATTTCTCCATTAAAATAACTTCAAATTGATTAGAAATACAGTGTAGACATTGTTAATGTTGTAAATGACTTTTGTAGCTGGAAATTGCTTTTTTTAATGGAATATCTACATAGGTGTACAGAGGCCCATTATCAGCAACCTTCACTCCTGTGTTCCAATGGCACGTTGTGTTAGCTAATCCAAGTTTATGATTTTAAAAGGCTAATTGATCATTAGAAAAACCCTTTTGCAATTATGTTAGCACAGCTTAAAACTGTTGTCCTGATTTAAATAAGCAATTAAACTGGCCTTCTTTAGACTAGTTGAGTATCTGGAGCGTCAGCATTTGTGGGTTCGATTACAGGCTCAAAATGGCCAGAAACAAAGGCCTTTCTTCTGAAACTCATCAGTCTAATTCTTGTTCTGAGAAATGCAGGCTATTCCAGGAATGTAACACATGTTCTGGGAGATTTGTGATGATTTGGTTGTGATTTCCATGACTGTGCTTTTGCATTTCAATGTGTATATGTTTGTTGTATATATGTTTATGTATTTATGTTGTATATAAAGACCACATTTGTTAAAGAGACCTCTGTCTCTTAATACATATAGGCTCAAAAGTCACTGGTGGTGGGTTCTTCTGACTGAAAGCAGACTTTATCCATTCAGATATACAGTTGAATTCGGAAGTTTGCACACACTTAGGCTGGAGTCATTAAAACTTGTTTTTCAACAACTCCACAAATTTCTTGTTAGCAAACTATAATTTTGGCAAGTTGGTTAGAACATCTACTTTGTGCATGACACAACTTATTTATCCAACAATTGTTTACAGACAGATTATTTCACTTATAAATTCACTGTATCACAATTCCAGTGGGTCAGAAGTTTACATACACTAAGTTGACTGTGCCTTTAAACAGCTTGGAAAATTCCAGAAAATGATGTCATGGCTTTAGAAGCTTCTGATAGGCTAATTGATATCATTTAATTGGAGGTGTACCTGTGGATGTATTTCGAGGCCTACCTTCAAACTCAGTGATTCTTTGCTTGACATCATGGGATAAACAAAAGAAATAAGCCTCCGAAAAATAATTATCGACGTCCACAAATCTTTGGGAGCCATTTCCAAACGCCTGAAGGTACCACGTTCATCTGTACAAACAATAGTACGCAAGTATAAACACCA
Source organism: Oncorhynchus kisutch (assembly GCF_002021735.2). NCBI lineage: Eukaryota > Metazoa > Chordata > Actinopteri > Salmoniformes > Salmonidae > Oncorhynchus > Oncorhynchus kisutch. The sequence goes on from NC_034201.2 coordinate 46,693,544, forward strand.
TGGGACCACGCAGCCGTCATACCGCTCAGGAAGGAGATGCGCTCTGTCTCCTAGAGATTAACGTACTTTGGTGTGAAAAGTGCAAATCAATCCCAGAACAACAGCAAAGGACCTTGTGAAGATGCTGGAGGAAACAGGTACAAAAGTATCTATATCCACAGTAAAACGAGTCCTATATCGACATAACCTGAAAGGCCGCTCAGCAAGGAAGAATCCACCGCTCCAAAACCGCCATAAAAAAGCCAGACTACAGTTTGCAACTGCACATGGGGACAAAGATCATACTTTTTGGAAAAATATCCTCTGGTCTGATGAAACAAAAATAGAACTGTTTGGCCATAATGACCATTGTTATGTTTGGAGGAAAAAGGGGGAGGCTTGCAAGCCGAAGAACACCATCCCAACCGTGAAGCACGGGGGCATCATGTTGTGGGGTTGCCTTTCGGCTACCCGAAATGTTTGACCCAAGTTAAACAATTTAAAGGCAGTGCTACAAAATACTAACTGAGTGTATGTAAACTTCTGACCCACTGGGAATGTGATGAAAGAAATAAAAGCTGAAATAAATAATTATCTCTACTATTTTTCTGATATTTCACAATATTTAAATAAAGTGGTGATCCTATCTGACCTAAGACAGGGAATATTTACTCTGATTTAATGTCAGGAATTGTGAAAAACTGAGTTTAAATATATTTGGGTAAGGTGTATGTAAACTTCCAACTTCAACCGTGTATATAAATATAATTGTTTTCTTAATTTTTTAAACTATTTTCTATATTGTATAATAATAGTGAATACATATGTTCTATATGCCACCCCTACCTTGTCACAACACCTCTGATTGGCTCAAACACATTAAGAAGGAAAGAAATTCCACAAATGAACTTTTAACAAGGCACACCTTGTTAATTGAAATGCATTCCAGGTGACTACCCCATGAAGCTAGTTGAGAGAATGCCAAGTGTGTGCAAAGCTGTCATCTATGCAAAGGGGTGTCTACTTTGAAGACACTCAAATATAAAATATATTTTTTGGATTTGTTTAACACATTTCTTGGTTACTACATAATTCCATGTGTGTTATTTAATTGTTTTGACAAATTCACTATTATTCTACAATATAGAAAATAGCAAAATAATAAAGAAAACCCTTGAATGAATAGGCGTGTCCAAACTTGGGACCGGTACTGTACATTGTTGCAGGAATTAATACAAATATACATTTCCAAACAGACAGAAAATTCAGGAACAGAGATGATCTGCTGGTGAGTCCCAGTCCAGGGACAAGTTAGTGGAGGGAGGGAGAAGGGCTGGCTCAGCCTACACTGCTTTGGAGACTGGGACACAATTAGGGTTCCTCTATGATTCTTCCACTGCTGAAGGCTAATACTGTGTGAGGGGAAGGAAGCAAGAGGGCTGATGATGAAGGGGAGGTGAGATGGAGGGTGGGGAGGGGAGGGGATTGATGATGAAGGGGAGGTGAGAGGAGGGTGGGGGGGATTGATGATGAAGGGGATATGAGGACGGGGTGGGGTGAGTGAGGAGAAGGTTCAGTAAGCAGTGAGTTGAGTGGGGTTGAGGGGTGACGGCTAGATATACGGTAAGAAAATGAGGGAGTTAAGAGGGGTGAGGGCTAGATATACGGTAAGAAGGTGAGGGAGTTAAGAGGAGTGAGGAATAGAGATACGGTAAGAAGGTGAGGGAGTTAAGAGGGGTGAGGGCTAGATATACGGTAGGAAGGTGAGGGAGTTAAGAGGGGTGAGGGCTAGATATACGGTAAGAAGGTGAGGGAGTTAAGAGGGGTGAGGGCTAGAAATACGGTAAGAAGGTGAGGGAGTTAAGAGGGGTGAGGGCTAGATATATGGTAATAAGGTGAGGGAGTTAAGAGGGGTGAGTGCTAGAAATACGGTAAGAAGGTGAGGGAGTTAAGAGGGGTGAGGGCTAGAAATACGGTAAGAAGGTGAGGGAGTTAAGAGGGGTGAGGGCTAGAAATACGGTAAGAAGGTGAGGGAGTTAAGAGGGGTGAGTGCTAGAAATACGGTAAGAAGGTGAGGGAGTTAAGAGGGGTGAGGGCTAGAAATACGGTAAGAAGGTGAGAGAGTTAAGAGGGGTGAGTGCTAGAAATACGGTAAGAAGGTGAGGGAGTTAAGAAGGGTGCAGGTGGGAGGAAGGGAGATTCTTAAATTGGTTGCACAGAGAGGATTAACCAATGTGCCTCCAGCCTCTCCTCACTTAACACCGTTACCTAGCAACCCTGCCTAAGCCCCTCCCTGAGCTCTTCCCTGAGCTCTTTACTGAAACAATAAAGTCCTCAACTTTTTCCCTCCTCTTCTTGTCCCTTCTTTCCCCTTCTTTTATAGAATAGCTAGCCTAATCCCCAAGGTGTGGTTAAAGAATGCTCATTCTCATGGTTGGGAATTTCCATGATTGTAGCCGACTCCAAGCCTGTATCTCTGCTCTCCATCTCTGTCTCTGAGTCCTGCAAGGCACCTGGATTAGCAGAAACACTCACACTAATAAATAATGCCCATGCAATGTAGTGAGTATATATATCAGAGAAATCCACGTTTATTTTTTAATTTTTTTGTGGAAAAAAATTACTAACGAATGAATTCAATGAGACTTTCAATGAGATCATGTCAAAAAGAAGGTGCTGATAAATATTGGCAGACATTTTTTTCTAATGGGAAGATGTGTCATTAAAGGGGCATTCTGTGATTTTAAAAACAACAATAACAAAGCAGACACCCCGCTACTACATTTGTTACATAGCTGAGAGATGGAGCTGGATAGTTTTATGTTTTGTAGCTAAGTGTTCATTTACAATGACATTGTTTACAAACAATGGATTACAATAAGCTTGTTTTGTGGGTTCTAATGGGGTATGACAGTTGGCCTAAGCTCATGAAGCATTAGTTAGTGCCTTTCGGAAAAGTATACAGACCCTTTGCCTTTTTCCACATTTTGTTTACGTTACAGCCTTATTATAAAAATAAAAACTATTAAACTGAGCAATATATACATAGTACCCAATAATAAAGTGAAAACCGGTTGTACATTTTTTTGGGGGCCAATTTATTAAAAATAAAAACAAAAATACCTTATTTACTTAAGTATTAAGACCCTTTGCTATGAGACTCAAAATCGAGCTCAGGTACATCCTGTTTCCATTGATCATCCTTGAGATGTTTCTACAACTTGATTGGAGTCCACCTGTGGTATATTCAATTGATTGGACATGATTTGGAAAGGCACACACCTGTCTATATAAGGTCCCACAGTTGACAGTGCGTGTCAGAGCAAAAACCAATCCATCAGGTTGAAGGAATTGTCCGTAGAGCTCTGAGACAGGATTGTGTCGAGGCACAGATCTGGGGAAGGGTACCAAAACATTTCTGCAGCATTGAAGGTCCCCAAGAACACAGTGGCCTCCATCTTTCTCAAATGGAAGAAGTTTGGAACCACCAAGACTCTTCCTAGAGCTGGCCACCCGGCCAAACTGAGCAATCTGGGGAAAAGGGCCTTGGTCAGGGAGGTGACCAAGAACCCGACAGTCACTCTGACAGAGCTCTAGAGTTCCTCTGTGGAGATTGTACCTTCCAGAAGGACAACCATCTCTGCACCACTCCAACAATCAGGCCTTTATAGTAGAGTGAACAGATGGAAACCTCTCTTCAAGGGAAAGATGAACGGAGCAGCTCCAGAGTACTCAGGACCTCAGACTGGGGCAAAGGTTCACCTTTCAAAAGGACAACAATCCTAAGCACACAGCCAAGACAATGCAGGAGTGGCTTCAGGACGTCTCTGAATGTCCTTGAGTGGTCCAGCTAGAGCCTGGACTTGAACCCGATCAAACATCGGTCCCGAAGTGGCGCAGTGGTCTATGTCACTGCATTGCAGTGCTAGAGGCATCACTACAGACCCTGGTTCGATCCCGGGCTGTATCACAACCGGCCGTGATTGGGAGTCCCATAGGGTGGGTTAGGGGAGGGTTTGGCCGGGGTTGGCTGTCATTGTAAATAATAATTTGTTCTTAACTGACTTGCCTAGTTAAATAAATAAACTAAAAATACATCTGAAAATAGCTGTGAAGCAACGCTCCCCATCCAACCTGACAGAGCTTGAGAGGATCTCCAGAGGAGAATGGGAGAAGGTCCCCAAATACATGTGTGCCAAGCTTGTATCGTCCTACCCAAGAAGACTCGAGGCTGTAATTGCTGCCAAAGGTGCTGAGTAAAGGGTCTGAATACTTATGTCAATGTGATATTTCTGTTTTTTATAAAAAAATAAAAATAAAATAGCACACAAAAAAAGGCAAAAAAATGTTTTTTGCTAATGTCTTTTATTTTTGCTTTGTCATTATGGAGTATTGTGATGTCATTATGGAGTATTGTGATGTCATTATGGAGTATTGTGATGTCATTATGGAGTTGTGTGTAGGTTGATGAGGAAATGTAATACATTTGATACCTTTTAGAATTAGCCTGTAATATAACAAAGTGTGGAGGGTCGGAACACTTCCTGAAGGCCCTCCATATTCTTCAAAAGTAGAGGTTGCTGATGTGAGGACGGCTCCTAACAATGGCTGGAAAGGAGCTAATGGAATGGAATCAAACACAGGGAACCCATGTGTTGGATGTTTTTTATACCGCTCCAACCATTACCCCAAGACTGTCCTCCCCAATTAAGGTGCTACCAACCTCCTGTGATGTCTATATACTGTATCATTGATTTAAATGTCCCAATCACAGATTTACCCTTTACCCTCCCCCAAACCAGCATCATGAATTACATGCTTGTTCATGTGTTTCAATATGTTATATGACTTGGTTCACAATTCTTGATATGCAACAAATATCACCCGAGTGTTTGGTTCACCATCTAAATGAAGGCATTGTCTCAGTCCCAGTCGGCTGAACTAAACTGAGAACACAGAACACGGAACATTACCTCCAGAATTTCCTCCAAAACTATCATTAGAACACCAAGTCAGGGGCATCCTTTTTCACATCTGAGGCCCCATCATAATAGACAGATTAAATTAACCACGCACCACGTTCAGTTCAGTCAGTGGTGCTGCCACAACAAGCAGCAACAGGCCCTGACAGAGAGGAGTTCCACAGGAGACTCAAACTCTCCCAGGTTCCCACCCTATGTGAAAACACAATAGAGCAAGAAACAACATCCTGAATAAATTCACAAAAGAAAATTCATACATTTGAAAACAAAGTGGCAAATGTCACGTCAAGCCCAATATGATAGATGCAGTAGCATCCATATAATTACCTATATAACTATTATTTATAGGATCTCTATGGTAGCAACACCTTGAATAGAGTACATCCTGTAAATGGTTGTAATTCTTTCAATACTGTAAGCTTTGTAATTCCTGTCTGTTCTATAGTGCATATTGTCTGGAGCGAAATAGCTGCTTTATGTTGTAGAGATGATGTTGGATCAAGTCTCAATAGAACCAATAGGGTTACTACTAGTCTCAATAGAACCAATAGGGTTACCACTAGTCTCAATAGAACCAATAGGGTTACCACTAGTCTCCATAGAACCAATAGGGTTACCACTAGTCTCAATAGAACCAATAGGGTTACCACTAGTCTCAATAGAACCAATAGGGTTACCACTAGTCTCAATAGAACCAATAGGGTTACCACTAGTCTCAATAGAACCAATAGGGTTACCACTCGTCTCAATAGAACCAATAGGGTTATCACTAGTCTCAATAGAACCAATAGGGTTACCACTAGTCTCAATAGAACCAATAGGGTTACCACTAGTCTCAATAGAACCAATAGGGTTACCACTAGTCTCAATAGAACCAATAGGGTTACCACTAGTCTCAATAGAACCAATATGGTTACCACTAGTCTCAATAGAACCACTAGGGTTACCACTAGTCTCAATAGAACCAATAGTGTTACCACTAGTCTCAATAGAACCAATAGGGTTACCACTAGTCTCAATAGAACCAATAGGGTAACCACTAGTCTCAATAGAACCAATAGGGTTACCACTAGTCTCAATAGAACCAATAGGGTTACCACTAGTCTCAATAGAACCAATAGGGTTACCACTAGTCTCAATAGAACCAATAGGGTTACCACTAGTCTCAATAGAACCAATAGGGTTACCACTAGTCTCAATAGAACCAATAGGGTTACCACTAGTCTCAATAGAACCAATAGGGTTACTACTAGTCTCAATAGAACCACAATTGTTACTACTAGTCTCAATAGAACCAATAGGGTTACCACTAGTCTCAATAGAACCACTAGGGTTACCACTAGTCTCAATAGAACCAATAGGGTTTACCACTAGTCTCAATAAAACCAATATGGTTACCACTAGTCTCAATAGAACCAATAGGGTTACATCTAGTCTCAATAGAACCGATAGGGTTACCACTAGTCTCAATAGAACCAATAGGGTTATTACTAGTCTCAATAGAACCAATAGGGTTACTATTAGTCTCAATAGAACCAATAGGGTTACCACTGGTCTCAATAGAACCAATAGGGTTACCACTAGTCTCAATAGAACCAATAGGGTTACTACTAGTCTCAATAGAACCACTAGGGTTACTACTAGTCTCAATAGAACCAATAGGGTTACCACTAGTCTCAATAGAACCACTAGGGTACCACTAGTCTCAATAGAACCAATAGGGTTTACCACTAGTCTCAATAGAACCAATAGGGTTACCACTAGTCTCAATAGAACCAATAGGGTTACCACTAGTCTCAATAGAACCAATAGGGTTACCACTAGTCTCCATAGAACCAATAGGGTTACCACTAGTCTCAATAGAACCAATAGGGTTACCACTAGTCTCAATAGAACCAATAGGGTTACCACTAGTCTCAATAGAACCAATAGGGTTACCACTAGTCTCAATATAACCAATAGGGTTACCACTAGTCTCAATAGAACCAATAGGGTTACCACTAGTCTCAATAGAACCAATAGGGTTACCACTAGTCTCAATAGAACCAATAGGGTTACCACTAGTCTCAATAGAACCAATATGGTTACCACTAGTCTCAATAGAACCAATAGGGTTACCACTAGTCTCAATAGAACCAATAGGGTTACCACTAGTCTCAATAGAACCAATAGGGTTACCACTAGTCTCAATAGAACCAATAGGGTAACCACTAGTCTCAATAGAACCAATAGGGTTAACACTAGTCTCAATAGAACCAATAGGGTTACCACTAGTCTCAATAGAACCAATAGGGTTAACACTAGTCTCAATAGAACCAAGGCTTTCCACTAGATGTTGGAAGATTGCTACGGGGACTTTCTTGCATTCAGCCACAAGAGCATTAGTGAGGTTGGGCACTGATGTTGGGCGATTAGGCCTGGCTCGCAGTCTGCGTTCCAATTCATCCCAAAGGTGTTTGATGGGGTTAAGGTCAGTACTGTCAAGTTCTTCCATACCAACCTTGACAAACCATTTCTGCATGGACCTCGCTTTGTGCACGGGGGCATTGTCATGCTGAAACAGGAAAGGGCCTTCCAAAACTGTTGCCATGAAGTTGGAAGAACAGAATTGTCTAGAATATAATTTTATGCTGTAGCGTTAAGATGTCCCTTTACTGGAACTAAAGGAGCCCGAACCATGAAAAACAGCCCCAGACCATTATTATTCCTCCACCAAACTTTACAGTTTGCACTATGCATTGGGGCAGGTAACGTTCTCCTGGCATCCACCAAACCCAGATTTGTCTGTCGGACTGTCGGATGGTGAAGCGTGATTCATCACTCTAGAGAACGCGTTTCCACTCCTCCAGAGTCCAACGGTGGCAAGCTTTACACCACTCCAGACGATGCTTGGCATTGTGCATGGTGATCCTAGGCTTGTTTGTAGCTGCTCGGCCATGGAAACTCATTTCATGATGCTCCAGACGAAAAGTTTTTGTGCTGATGTTGCTTCCAGAGGCAGTTTGGAACCGAGGACAGATGTTTTTTACACGTTACGTGCTTCAGCACTCGGCGGTTCTGTTCTGTGGCCTACCACTTCACAACTGAGCCGTTGTTGCTCCTAGATGTTTTCACTTCACAATAACAGCACTTACAGTTGACCGGGACAGCTCTAGCAGGGCTGAAATTTGACACACTGACTTGTTGGAAAGGTGGCATCCTGTGATGGTGCCACGTTGAATGTCACTGAGCTCTTCAGTAAGGCCATACTACTGCAAATGTTTGTCTATGGAGATTGCATGGCCGTGTGCTCTATGTTATACACCTGAAATAGACGAATCCACAAATTTGAAGGGGTGTCTACATACTTTTGTATATATCATGTATGTTGACGGAGACCTTACTACACGGAGACCTTACTATCAGTTTGTGTTTTGTTTTGGTCTGGTTGCTTATGTTTTGTTTGACCCGATGTAAGCACATTTATTTGGGAACAATTGGAGCTCAAGTGGAGTGTATTTGAGCTGCTCCAAACTAATGTGGCAGCGCTGGTGTCTGCAGTGTTCTCTGCAGGCGTCCCAACCAACCAATCAACCAACCAACCAACCAACCAACCAATCAACCAACCAACCAACCAATTAACCAACCAACCAACCAATCAACTAACCAACCGTCTGATGCGATGCTGAGGCGAGCAACACAGACACACCTTGGGTCTTGGCAGTGCCTTAAACATATTTGTCTTTGCAATGCCGTGGTATACAATCAAATGATTAAGATTAATGACGTGCAGACCCGGATAGATTATAGCTTTGTTTACCTCAGTAAGGGGCCAGTCAAAACCTCCAGGAGCACTCTTAACGGGTTAACAGCCTCCACAGATCTGCTGGTCGTGAACACAGTTCACATACACAGACAGTCTAGGAGGAAAGGATACACACTGGAGTGTATGCCTACATTTTAAAAAATACTATGGTTTACTATAGTATTACAGTACTTACAGTTTCCCGAGAGGCGCAGCAGTCTAAGGCACTGCAGTGCTTGAGGCGCCACTACAGATCCTGGTTCGATCCTGGACGAACAATTGGACCAGCGTCGTCCGGGTTAGGGGAGGGTTTGTCTCAACACAGAGTTGAAGGTGGTTTCGTGATTGCTTGTCATTTCCGGTCACAACTTGCAGACTTGTTTACATGCTGCTGTGCGTTTTGTTGCCAACCTTACTTTGCTACCTGACAACTTTACATTTTTTAACGTTTTAATTAGCATTTATATTTTTAGTTTTCCCTCACTCAACTTTTTTTCATTCAACTTTTTTACACCGGACATTTTATCTGGACATGGTTCGTCAGGACCTCCAACAGCCGAAGCTAAGTAGTAACATTAACATGATGCCTTCTAATTGCAGTCGCTGTACTGATAATATACAGGAGAACGATCGCCTTACGGCGAGAATAGCTGTGCTGCAAGCCCAGCTTCAGATGCAATCGTTAGGCAAGGGTCATTTCAGTGTAGGAAAGGATGAAACAGCGTCTGTGCCACCAGTAAGTACAGATAGTAACGTTAGTATAAATCCCCTCGCATGGTCCCCGCAGCCGGACAACTTTCCCATGGCTTCTGGAGGGAAATGCTGTAGGAATGCTCAACCGGTGTCGCTCATTCAGTCGACAGAAACTTTCAAGAGGTTCTCCCCAATAAGCAGCGAGTCAGAGTCAGAGGCCGAGCCTTCTCTGGTCTCTACTCCTCCCATTAAGGGGTCTGAGACGCCAAAGGCTCCCACCATTAGCTCTGACAAATTGAAAACCCTAGTCATTGGCGACTCCATTACCAGCAGTATTAGACTTAAAACAAATCATCCAGCGATCATACACTGTTTACCAGGGGGCAGGGCTACCTACGTTAAGGCTAATCTGAAGATGGTGCTGGCTAAAGCTAAAACTGGTGAGTGTAGAGAGTATAGAGATATTGTTATCCACGTCGGCACCAACGATGTTAGGATGAAACAGTCAGAGATCACCAAGCGCGCAACATAGCTTCAGTGTGTAAATCAGCTAGAAAGATGTGTCGGCATCGAGTAATTGTCTCTGGCCCCCTCCCAGTTAGGGGGAGTGATGAGCTCTACAGCAGAGTCTCACAACTCAATCGCTAGTAGAAAACTGTTTTCTGCCCCTCCCAAATGATAGAATTTGTAGATAATTGGCCCTGTTTCTGGGACTCACCCATAGACAGGACCAATCCTGGCCTGTTGAGGAGTGACGGACTCCATCCTAGCTGGAGGGGTGCTCTCATCTTATATACGAACATAGACAGGGCTCTAACTCCCCTAGCTCCACAATGAAATAGGGTGCAGGCCAGGCATCAGGCTGTTAGCCAGCCTGCCAGCTTAGTGGAGTCTGCCACTAGCACAGTCAGTGTAGTCAGCTATCCCCATTGAGACCGTATCTGTGGCTCGACCTAGGTTGGGCAAAACTAAACATGGCGGTGTTCGCCTTAGCAATCTCACTAGATTAATGATCTCCTCCATTCCTGCCATTATTGAAAGAGATCGTGATACCTCACATCTCAAAATGGGGCTACTTAATGTTAGAACCCTCACTTCAAAGGCAGTTATAGTCAATGAACTAATCACTGGTCATAATCTTGATGTGATTGGCCTGACTGAAACATGGCTTAAGCCTGATGAATTTACTGTGTTAAATGAGGCCTCACCTCCTGGTTACACTAGTGACCATATCCCCCGTGCATCCCGCAAAGGCGGAGGTGGAGGTGTTGCTAACATTTACAATAGCAAATTTCAATTTACCAAAAAAAATGTTTTCGTCTTTTGAGCTTCTAGTCATGAAATCTATACAGCCTACTCAATCACTTTTTATAGCTACTGTTTACAGGCCTCCTGGGCCATATACAGCGTTCCTCACCGAGTTCCCTGAATTCCTATCGGACCTTGTAGTCATAGCAGATAATATATTCACATGGAAAAGTCCACAGACCCACTCCAAAAGGCATTCGGAGCCATCATCGACTCTGTGTATTTTGTCCAGCATGTCTCCGGGCCTACTCACTGCCACAGTCAATTTTCTGGGACCTAGTTTTGTCCCATGGAATAAATGTTGTGGATCTTAATATTTTTCCTCATAATCCTGGACAACCCAAAGACGTCAGAGGACAAAAATCAGTTAACCACCTAACTGAGGAACTCAATTTAACCTTCCACAGTACCCTAGATGCAGTTTCACCCCTAAAAACATTTGTCATAAGAAACTAGCTCCCTGGTATACAGAAAATACCCGAGCTCTGAAGTAAACTCCCAGGATATTGGAACGGTAATGGCGCCACACCAAACTGGAAGTCTTCTGACTAGCTTGGAAAGACAGTACCGTGCAGTATCGAAGAGCCCTTACTGCTGCTCGATCATCCTATTTTTCCAACCTAATTGAGGAAAATAAGAAGAATCCGAAATTCATATTTGATACTGTCGCAAAGCGAACTAAAAAGCAGCATTCCCCAAGTGAGGATGGCTTTCACTTCAGCAGTAATACATTCATGAACGTTATTGAGGAAAAGATCATGATCATTAGAAAGCAAATTATGGACTCCTCTTTAAATCTGCATATTCCTCCAAAGTCTGCACAACTCTCTGTCAGGACCTGGGATCAAGGGAGACACTCAAGTGTTTTAGTACTATATCTCTTGACACAATGATGAAAATAATCATGGCCTCTAAACCTTCAAGCTGCATACTGGGCCCTATGCCAAATAAATTACTGAAAGAGCTGCTTCCTGTGCTTGGCCCTCCTATGTTGAAAAAAAAACGTCTCTCTATCCACCGGATGTGTACCAAACTCACTAAAAGTGGCAGTAATAAAGCCTCTCTTGAAAAAGCCAAACCTTGACCCAGAAAATATAAAAAACTATCGACCTATATGGAATCTCCCATTCCTCTCAAAAATTTTAGAAAAAGATGTTGCGCAGCAACACTGCCTTGAAGACAAACAATGTATGCGAAATGCTTCAGTCTGGTTTTAGACCCCATCATAGCACTGAGACTGCACTTGTGAAGGTGGTTAATGACCTTTTAATGGCGTCAGACCGAGGCTTTGCATCTGTCCTCGTGCTCCTAGACCTTAGTGCTGCTTTTGATTCCATCGATCACCACATTCTTTTGGACAGATTGGAAACCCAAATTGGTCTACACGGACAAGTTCTGGCCTGGTTTAGATCTTATCTGTCGGAAAGATATCAATTTGTCTCTGTGAATGGTTTGTCCTCTGACAAATCAACAGTACATTTTGGTGTTCCTCAAGGTTCCGTTTTAGGACCACTATTGTTTTCACTATATATTTTACCTCTTGGGGAAGGCATTTGAAAACATAATGTTAACTTTCACTGCTATGCGGATGACACACAGCTGTACATTTCAATGTAACATGGTGAAGCCCCAAAATTGCCCTCGCTAGAAGCCTGTATTTCAGACACAAGGAAGTGGATGGCTGCAAACGTTCTACTTTTAAACTCGGACAAAACAGAGATGCTTGTTCTAGGTCCCAAGAAACAAAGAGATCTTCTGTTGAATCTGACAATTAATCTTGATGGTTGTACAGTTGTCTCAAATAAAACTGTGAAGGACCTCGGCGTTACTCTGGACCCTGATCTCTCTTTTGACGAACATATCAAGACTGTTTCAAGGACAGCTTTTTTCCATCTACGTAACATTGCAAAAATCAGAAACTATCTGTCCAAAAACTATACAGAAAAATGAATACATGCTTTGGTCACTTCTAGGTTAGACTACTGCAATGCTCTACTTTCCGGCTACCTGGATAAAGCACTAAATAAACTTGAGTTAGTGCTAAACACGGCTGCTAGAATCCTGACTAGAACCCAAAAATGTAATCATATTACTCCAGTGCTAGCCTCCCTACACTGGCTTCCTGTTAAGGCAAGGGCTGATTTGAAGGTTTTACTGCTAACCTACAAAGCATTACATGGGCTTGCTCCTACCTATCTTTCCGATTTTGTCCTGCTGTACATACCTATACGTACGCTACGGTCACAAGACGCAGGCCTCCTAATTGTCCCTAGAATTTCTAAGCAAACAGCTGGAGTCAGGGCTTTCTCCTGTAGAGCTCCATTTTTATGGAATGGTCTGCCTACCCATGTGAGAGACGCAAACTCGGTCTCAACTTTACTGAAGACTCATCTCTTCAGTAGGTCCTATGATTGAGTGTAGTCTGGCCCAGGAGTGTGAAGGTGAACGGAAAGGCTCTGGAGCAACGAACCGCCCTTGCTATCTCTGCCTGGCGGGTTCCCCTCTCTCCACTGGGATTCTCTGCCTCTAACCCTATTACAGGGGCTGAGTCATTGGCTTACTGGTGCTCTTCCATGCCGTCCCTAGGAGGGGTGCGTCACTTGAATGGGTTGAGTCGCTGACGTGGTCTTCCTGTCTGGGTTGGCGCCCCCCCACAGTGTCCTGTGGCCACAGTGTCTCCTGACCCCTCCTGTCTCAGCCTCCAGTATTTATTCTGCAGTAGTTTGTGTCGGGGGGCTAGGGTCAGTCTGTTATATCTGGAGAATTTCTCCTGTCTTATCTGGTGTCCTGTGTGAATTTAAGTATGCTCTCTCTAATTCTCTTTCTTTCTCTCTTTCTTTCTTTCTTTCTCTCGGAGGACCTGAGCCTCAGGACTACCTGGCATGATGACTCCTTGCTGTCCCCAGTCCACCTGGCCATGCTGCTGCTCCAGTTTCAACTGTTCTGCCTGCGGCTATGGAACCCTGACCTGTTCACCGGACGTGCTACCTGTCCCAGACCTGCTGTTTTCAACTCTCTAGAGACAGCAGGAGCGGTAGAGATACTCTCATTGATCGGATATGAAAAGCCAACCGACATTTACTCCTGAGGTGCTGACCTGTTGCACCCTCGACAACTACTGTGATTATTATTATTTGACCCTGCTGGTCATCTATGAACATTTGAACATCTTGGCCATGTTCTGTTATAATCTCCACCTGGCACAGCCAGAAGAGGACTGGCCACCCCACATAGCCTGGTTCCTCTCTAGGTTTCTTCCTAGGTTTTGACCTTTCTAGCGAGTTTTTCTTAGCCACCGTGCTTCTACACCTGCATTGCTTGCTGTTTGGGGTTTTAGGCTGGGTTTCTGTACAGCACTTTGATATATCAGCTGATGTAAGAAGGGCTATATAAATACATTTGAAATAAAAAATATATATGTGTTTTGATTTTGTTTGGCCGGCTGGGATGTCCTGGGATGATGTCCCAGTGTGTCAAAATACCACAGTATTTATAGTATAGTTAATTGTAAATGTTACAGTATACTTCAGTATACTAAAGTGAATACTACAATAAAAACAAAAACACCAAAATACTACAGTATTCTTATGATTGTATGTCTCGTTCTTTTCGTATGAGGTAATTATGGACATAGTGAAATGCTATTAGGGGTTATCCTTCATATGGCTTTACATCCAGGATGTTTCATTATGTCTTAGCACAGCATATATCAACGTAAACAATCATTAAATCTATTCAACACATTGACACAGGCAGAACCTGCTATTGATAACCATGCTGTGGTTTACTCACTGGAACACAAGGAGACATATTCACCTAGTATAGTAGAATATATTTAAACCCCAGACACCTAGGAGAGTAGAATGTATTTAAACCCCAGACACCTAGTATAGTAGAATATATTTAAACCCCAGACACCTAGTATAGTAGAATATATTTAAACCCCAGACACCTAGGAGAGTAGAATATATTTGAACCCCAGAAACCTAGGAGAGTAGAATGTATTTAAACCCCAGACACTTAGTATAGTAGAATATATTTAAACCCCAGACACCAAGTATAGTAGAATATATTTAAACCCCAGACTCCTAGTAGAGTAGACGATATTTAAACCCCAGACACTTCTATTGCAACAGCAATCATTTTATCACACCAGAGTGACTCTACACCCTCTGACAGAGAAAATAAACACCACTTGTGTGTTCTCTCACGGGTGGCTAACATCACTGGGGCCGGCACTATCAGAGACAATCACAGGATCGCATAGAGACAACCCCAGAGACCTAGTACAGTATAACAATGTATATTTCAACCCAATACATCTAGTACAGTATAATATATTTCAACTCTAGAAACCTAGAATAGTGGAAGATATTTCAACATCAGACACTTCTATTACGACAGCAATCGTTTTATCACACCAGAGGGACTCTAAACCATCTGACAGAGAAAATAAACACCACTTGTGTGTTCTCTCAGGTGTGGCTAACATCACTGAGGAAGGCACATTGACAGACAATCACAGGATCGCTCTGTGTAATCTTAGCAAATCTGAAAATAACTTGTGATGATCTGTTGATGCCTCAATATGTATTGAAGATCTGGCAATTCAGAGGGTTTTGACAGTGTGTTGTGTTGTGTTGATGTGTTGTTGTGTTGTGTTGTGTTTTGATTAGCTGTTGCCTTAACGCCGGGTGGTTAGAGAAACTTCAAACTTACAACACTTTCAGAAAAATGAAATCGGAAAGAATTTACTGACACCCACACAAGTTACCGCCCACCACTAGACAATACAGGTTACTGCCCACCACTAGACTATACATGTTACTGTCCACCACTAGACTATACATGTTACTGTCCACCACTAGACAATACAGGTTACTGCCACCACTAGACTATACATGTTACTGTCCACCACTAGACTATACATGTTACTGTCCACCACTAGACTATACATGTTACTGTCCACCACTAGACTATACAAGTTACTGTCCACCACTAGACTATACATGTTACTGCCCACCACTATACATGTTACTGCCCACCAATAGACTATACATGTTACTGCCCCCCACTATACATGTTACTGTCCACCACTATACATGTTACTGTCCACCACTATACTATACATGTTACTGTCCACCACCAGACAATACAGGTTACTGCCCACCACTAGACTATACATGTTACTGTCCACCACTAGACAATACAGGTTACTGCCCACCACTAGACTATACATGTTACTGCCCACCACTATACATGTTACTGTCCACCACTATACATGTTACTGCCCACCACTATACATGTTACTGTCCACCACTATACATGTTACTGCCCACCACTATACATGTTACTGCCCACCACTAGACTATACATGTTACTGCCCATCACTAGACTATACATGTTGCTGCCCACCACTATACATGTTACTGCCCACCACTAGACTATACATGTTACTGCCCACCACTATACATGTTACTGGCCCACCACTATACTATACATGTTACTGCCCACCACTATACTATACATGTTACTGTCCACCACTAGACTATACATGTTTAAAGCCCACCACTATACATGTTACTGCCCAACCCTATACATGTTGCTGCCCACCACTAGACTATACATGTTACTGTCCACCACTAGACTATACATGTTACTGTCCACCACTATACATGTTACTGCCCACCACTATACATGTTACTGCCCACCACTAGACTATACATGTTACTGTCCACCACTAGACTATACATGTTACTGTCCACCACTAGACAATACAGGTTACTGCCCACCCACTAGACTATACATGTTAATGTCCACCACTAGACAATACATGTTACTGCCCACCACTAGACTATACATGTTACTGCCCACCACTAGACTATACATGTTACTGCCCATCACTAGACTATACATGTTACTGCCCACCATTATACATGTTGCTGCCCACCACTAGACTATACATGTTACTGTCCACCACTAGACTATACATGTTACTGCCCACCACTATACATGTTACTGTCCACCACTAGACTATACATGTTACTGTCCACCACTAGACTATACATGTTACTGTCCACCACTAGACTATACATGTTACTGTCCACCACTATACATGTTACTGCCCCACCACTATACATGTTACTGCCCACCACTATACTATACATGTTACTGTCCACCAATAGACTATACATGTTAAAGCCCACCACTATACATGTTACTGCCCACCACTATACATGTTGCTGCCCACCACTAGACTATACATGTTACTGTCCACCACTAGACTATACATGTTACTGTCCACCACTATACATGTTACTGCCCACCACTATACATGTTACTTGCCCACCACTAGACTATACATGTTACTGTCCACCACTAGACTATACATGTTACTGTCCACCACTAGACAATACAGGTTACTGCCCACCACTAGACTATACATGTTACTGTCCACCACTAGACAATACATGTTACTTGCCCACCACTAGACTATACATGTTACTGCCCACCACTAGACTATACATGTTACTGCCCATCACTAGACTATACATGTACTGCCCACCATTATACATGTTGCTGCCCACCACTAGACTATACATGTTACTGTCCACCACTAGACTATACATGTTACTGCCCACCACTATACATGTTACTGTCCACCACTAGACTATACATGTTACTGTCCACCACTAGACTATACATGTTACTGTCCACCACTAGACTATACATGTTACTGCCCACCACTAGACTATAACATGCTATTGCCCACCACTAGACAATACAGGTTACTGCCCACCACTAGACTATACATGTT
Organism: Oncorhynchus kisutch; assembly: GCF_002021735.2. Lineage (NCBI taxonomy): Eukaryota > Metazoa > Chordata > Actinopteri > Salmoniformes > Salmonidae > Oncorhynchus > Oncorhynchus kisutch. Next base: position 46,711,107 of record NC_034201.2, read on the forward strand.
ACTGTCCACCACTAGACTATACATGTTACTGTCCACCACTATACATGTTACTGCCCACCACTATACATGTTACTACCCACCACTAGACTATACATGTTACTGTCCACCACTAGACTATACATGTTACTGCCCACCACTATACTATACATGTTACTGCCCACCACTATACATTTACTGTCCACCACTTTACATGTTACTTCCCACCACTAGACTATACATGTTACTGCCCACCACTATACATGTTACTGTCCACCACTAGACTATACATGTTACTGTCCAACACTATACATGTTACTGCCCACCACTAACTCTACATGTTACTGTCCACCGCTAGACTATACATGTTACTGCCCACCACTAGACTATACATGTTACTGTCCACCACTAGACTATACATGTTACTGTCCACCACTAGACTATACATGTTACTGCCCCACCACTAGACTATACATGTTACTGCCCACCACTTACATGTTACTTGCCCATCACTAGACTATACATGTTACTGTCCACCACTAGACTATACATGTTACTGTCCACCACTAGACTATACAGGTTACTGCCAACCACTAGACTATACATGTTACTGCCCACCACTAGACTATACATGTTACTCTCCACCACTATACATGTTACTGTCCACCACTAGACAATACAGGTTACTGCCCACCACTAGACTATACATGTTACTGTCCACCACTAACAATACATGTTACTGCCCACCACTAGACTATACATGTTACTGCCCACCACTAGACTATACATGTTACTGCCCATCACTAGACTATACATGTTACTGCCCACCATTATACATGTTGCTGCCCACCACTAGACTATACATGTTACTGTCCACCACTAGACTATACATGTTACTGCCCACCACTATACATGTTACTGTCCACCACTAGACTATACATGTTACTGTCCACCACTAGACTATACATGTTACTGTCCACCACTAGACTATACATGTTACTGCCCACCACTAGACTATACATGCTATTGCCCACCACTAGACAATACAGGTTACTGCCCACCACTAGACTATACATGTTACTGTCCACCACTAGACTATACATGTTACTGTCCACCACTATACATGTTACTGCCCACCACTATACATGTTACTACCCACCACTAGACTATACATGTTACTGTCCACCACTAGACTATACATGTTACTGCCCACCACTATACTATACATGTTACTGCCCACCACTATACATGTTACTGTCCACCACTTTACATGTTACTTCCCACCACTAGACTATACATGTTACTGCCCACCACTATACATGTTACTGTCCACCACTAGACTATACATGTTACTGTCCAACACTATACATGTTACTGCCCACCACTAGACTCTACATGTTACTGTCCACCACTAGACTATACATGTTACTGTCCACCACTAGACTATACATGTTACTGCCCACCACTAGACTATACATGTTACTGCCCACCACTATACATGTTACTTGCCCATCACTAGACTATACATGTTACTGTGCCCACCACTAGACTATACATGTTACTGTCCACCACTAGACTATACAGGTTACTGCCAACCACTAGGACTATACATGTTACTGCCCACCACTAGACTATACATGTTACTCTCCACCACTATACATGTTACTGTCCACCACTAGACTATACATGTTACTGTCCACCACTAGACTATACATGTTACTGTCCACCACGTATACATGTTACTGTCCACCACTAGACTATACATGTTACTGCCCACCACTAGACAATACAGGTTACTGCCCACCACTAGACTATACATGTTACTGCCCACCACTATACATGTTACTGTCCACCACTAGACTATACATGTACTGTCACCACTAGACTATACATGTTACTGTCCACCACTAGACTATACATGTTACTGCCAACCACTAGACTATACATGCTACTGCCCACCACTAGACAATACAGGTTACTTGCCCACCACTAGACTATACATGTTACTGTCCACCACTAGACTATACATGTTACTGTCCACCACTATACATGTTACTGCCCACCACTATACATGTTACTGCCCACCACTAGACTATACATGTTACTGTCCACCACTAGACTATACATGTTACTGCCCACCACTATACTATACATGTTACTGCCCACCACTATACATGTTACTGTCCACCACTTTACATGTTACTGCCCACCACTAGACTATACATGTTACTGCCCACCACTATACATGTTACTGTCCACCACTAGACTATACATGTTACTGTCCACCACTATACATGTTACTGCCCACCACTAGACTATACATGTTACTGCCCCCCACTAGACTATACATGTTACTGCCCGCCACTATACATGCTACTGCCCACTACTATACATGTTACTGTCCACCACTAGACTATACATGTTACTGCCCACCACTATACATGTTACTGTCCACCACTAGACTATACATGTTACTGTCCACCACTAGACTATACATGTTACTGTCCACCACTAGACTATACATGTTACTGCCCACCACTAGACTATACATGCTATTGCCCACCACTAGACAATACAGGTTACTGCCCACCACTAGACTATACATGTTACTGTCCACCACTAGACTATACATGTTACTGTCCACCACTATACATGTTACTGCCCACCACTATACATGTTACTACCCACCACTGACTATACATGTTACTGTCCACCACTAGACTATACATGTTACTGGCCCACCACTATACTACATGTTACTGCCCACCACTATACATGTTACTGTCCACCACTTTACATGTTACTTCCCACCACTAGACTATACATGTTACTGCCCACCACTATACATGTTACTGTCCACCACTAGACTATACATGTTACTGTCCAACACTATACATGTTACTGCCCACCCACTAGACTCTACATGTTACTGTCCACCGCTAGACTATACATGTACTGCCCACCACTAGACTATACTGTTACTGTCCACCACTAGACTATACATGTTACTGTCCACCACTAGACTATCATGTTACTGCCCACCACTAGACTATACATGTTACTGCCCACCACTATACATGTTACTGCCCATCACTAGACTATACATGTTACTGTCCACCACTAGACTATACATGTTACTGTCCACCACTAGACTATACAGGTTACTGCCAACCACTAGACTATACATGTTACTGCCCACCACTAGACTATACATGTTACTCTCCACCACTATACATGTTACTGTCCACCACTAGACAATACAGGTTACTGCCCACCACTAGACTATACATGTTACTGTCCACCACTAGACAATACATGTTACTGCCCACCACTAGACTATACATGTTACTGCCCACCACTAGACTATACATGTTACTGCCCATCACTAGACTATACATGTTACTGCCCACCATTATACATGTTGCTGCCCACCACTAGACTATACATGTTACTGTCCACCACTAGACTATACATGTTACTGCCCACCACTATACATGTTACTGTCCACCACTAGACTATACCTGTTACTGTCCACACTAGACTATACATGTTACTGTCCACCACTAGACTATACATGTTACTGCCCACCACTAGACTATACATGCTATTGCCCACCACTAGACAATACAGGTTACTGCCCACCACTAGACTATACATGTTACTGTCCACCACTAGACTATACATGTTACTGTCCACCACTATACATGTTACTGCCCACCACTATACATGTTACTACCCACCACTAGACTATACATGTTACTGTCCACCACTAGACTATACATGTTACTGCCCACCACTATACTATACATGTTACTGCCCACCACTATACATGTTACTGTCCACCACTTTACATGTTACTTCCCACCACTAGACTATACATGTTACTGCCCACCACTATACATGTTACTGTCCACCACTAGACTATACATGTTACTGTCCAACACTATACATGTTACTGCCCACCACTAGACTCTACATGTTACTGTCCACCACTAGACTATACATGTTACTGTCCACCACTAGACTATACATGTTACTGCCCACCACTAGACTATACATGTTACTGCCCACCACTATACATGTTACTGCCCATCACTAGACTATACATGTTACTGCCCACCACTAGACTATACATGTTACTGTCCACCACTAGACCTATACAGGTTACTGCCAACCACTAGACTATACATGTTACTGCCCACCACTAGACTATACATGTTACTCTCCACCACTATACATGTTACTGTCCACCACTAGACTATACATGTTACTGTCCACCACTAGACTATACATGTTACTGTCCACCACTATACATGTTACTGTCCACCACTAGACTATACATGTTACTGCCCACCACTAGACAATACAGGTTACTGCCCACCACTAGACTATACATGTTACTGCCCACCACTATACATGTTACTGTCCACCACTAGACTATACATGTTACTGTCCACCACTAGACTATACATGTTACTGTCCACCACTAGACTATAACATGTTACTGCCAACCACTAGACTATACATGCTACTGCCCACCACTAGACAATACAGGTTACTGCCCACCACTAGACTATACATGTTACTGTCCACCACTAGACTATACATGTTACTGTCCACCACTATACATGTTACTGCCCACCACTATACATGTTACTGCCCACCACTAGACTATACAATGTTACTGTACCACCACTAGGACTATACATGTTACTGCCCACCACTATACTATACATGTTACTGCCCACCACTATACATGTTACTGTCCACCACTTTACATGTTACTGCCCACCACTAGACTATACATGTTACTGCCCACCACTATACATGTTACTGTCCACCACTAGACTATACATGTTACTGTCCACCACTATACATGTTACTGCCCACCACTAGACTATACATGTTACTGCCCCCCACTAGACTATACATGTTACTGCCCGCCACTATACATGCTACTGCCCACTACTATACATGTTACTGCCCACCACTATACATGTTACTGTCCACCACTAGACTATACATGGTTACTGTCCACCCATATAACATATTACTGCCCACCACTAGACTATACATGTTACTGCCCACCACTAGACTATACATGTTACTGCCCACCTCTAGACTATACATGTTACTGTCCACCACTAGACTATACATGTTACTGTCCACCACTAGACTATACATGTTACTGTCCACCACTATACATGTTACTGCCCACCACTATACATGTTACTGCCCACCACAATACATGTTACTGTCCACCACTATACATGTTACTGCCCACCACTAGACTATTCATGTTACTGCCCACCACTATACATGTTACTGCCCACCACTATACATGTTACTGTCCACCACTATACATGTTACTGCCCACCACTAGGACTATACTGTTACTGCCCACCACTATTACATGTTTACTGCCCACCACTATACATGTTACTGTCCACCACATATCATGTTACTGTCCACCACATAGACATGTTACTGCCACCACTAGACTATACATTGTTACTGCCCACCACTATACATGTTACTGCCCACCACTATACATGTTACTGTCCACCACTATACATGTTACTGTCCACCACTAGACATGTTACTGCCCACCACTAGACTATACATGTAACTGCCCAACACTATACTATACATGTTACTGCCCACCACTAGACTATACATGTTACTGCCCACCACTATACATGTTACTGTCCACCACTATACATGTTACTGCCCACCACTAGACTATACATGTTACTGTCCACCACTATACATGTTACTGCCCACCACTAGACTATACATGTTACTGCCCACCACTATACATGTTACTGTCCACCACTATACATGTTACTGCCCACCACTAGACTATACATGTTACTGTCCCACCATTAGACTATACATGTTACTGCCCACCATATACATGTTACTGCCCACCACTATACATGTTACTGTCCACCACTAGACTATACATGTTACTGCCCATCACTAGACTATACATGTTACTGCCCACCACTATACATGTTACTGTCCACCACTATACATGTTACTGCCCACCACTAGACTCTACATGTTACTGTCCACCACTAGACTATACATGTTACTGCCCACCACTAGACTATACATGTTACTGTCCACCACTAGACTATACATGTTACTGCCCACCACTAGACCATACATGTTACTGCCCACCACTATACATGTTACTGCCCATCACTAGACTTTACATGTTACTGCCCACCACTAGACTATACATGTTACTGTCCACCACTAGACTATACATGTTACTGCCAACCACTAGACTATACATGTTACTGCCCACCACTAGACTATACATGTTACTCTCCACCACTATACATGTTACTGTCCACCACTAGACTATACATGTTACTGTCCACCGCTAGACTATACATGTTACTGCCCACCACTAGACTATACATGTTACTGTCCACCACTAGACTATACATGTTACTGTCCACCACTAGACTATACATGTTACTGTCCACCACTATACATGTTACTGTCCACCACTAGACTATACATGTTACTGCCCACCACTAGACAATACAGGTTACTGCCCACCACTAGACTATACATGTTACTGCCCACCACTATACATGTTACTGTCCACCACTAGACTATACATGTTACTGTCCACCACTAGACTATACATGTTACTGTCCACCACTAGACTATACATGTTACTGCCAACCACTAGACTATACATGCTACTGCCCACCACTAGACAATACAGGTTACTGCCCACCACTAGACTATACATGTTACTGTCCACCACTAGACTATACATGTTACTGTCCACCACTATACATGTTACTGCCCACCACTATACATGTTACTGCCCACCACTAGACTATACATGTTACTGTCCACCACTAGACTATACATGTTACTGCCCACCACTATACTATACATGTTACTGCCCACCACTATACATGTTACTGTCCACCACTTTACATGTTACTGCCCACCACTAGACTATACATGTTACTGCCCACCACTATACATGTTACTCTCCACCACTAGACTATACATGTTACTGTCCACCACTATACATGTTACTGCCCACCACTAGACTATACATGTTACTGCCCCCCACTAGACTATACATGTTACTGCCCGCCACTATACATGCTACTGCCCACTACTATACATGTTACTGCCCACCACTATACATGTTACTGTCCACCACTAGACTATACATGTTACTGTCCACCACTATACATATTACTGCCCACCACTAGACTATACATGTTACTGCCCACCACTAGACTATACATGTTACTGCCCACCTCTAGACTATACATGTTACTGTCCACCACTAGACTATACATGTTACTGTCCACCACTAGACTATACATGTTACTGTCCACCACTATACATGTTACTGCCCACCACTATACATGTTACTGCCCACCACTATACATGTTACTGTCCACCACTATACATGTTACTGCCCACCACTAGACTATACATGTTACTGCCCACCACTATACATGTTACTGCCCACCACTATACATGTTACTGCCCACCACTAGACTATACATGTTACTGCCCACCACTAGACTATACATGTTACTGCCCACCACTATACATGTTACTGTCCACCACTATACATGTTACTGCCCACCACTAGACTATACATGTTACTGTCCACCACTAGACTATACATGTTACTGCCCACCACTAGACTATACATGTTACTGTCCACCACTAGACTATACATGTTACTGCCCACCACTAGACTATACATGTTACTGCCCACCACTATACATGTTACTGCCCACCACTAGACTATACATGTTACTGCCCACCACTAGACTATACATGTTACTGTCCACCACTAGACTATACATGTTACTGCCCACCACTAGACTATACATGTTACTGCCCACCACTAGACTATACATGTTACTCTCCACCACTATACATGTTACTGTCCACCACTAGACTATACATGTTACTGTCCACCACTAGACTATACATGTTACTGCCCACCACTAGACTATACATGTTACTGTCCACCACTAGACTATACATGTTACTGTCCACCACTAGACTATACATGTTACTGCCCACCACTAGACTATACATGTTACTGCCCACCACTATACATGTTACTGCCCACCACTAGACTATACATGTTACTGCCCACCACTAGACTATACATGTTACTGTCCACCACTAGACTATACATGTTACTGTCCACTAGACTATACATGTTACTGCCCACCTAGACTATACATGTTACTCTCCACCACTATACATGTTACTGTCCACCACTAGACTATACATGTTACTGTCCACCACTAGACTATACATGTTACTGTCCACCACTATACATGTTACTGTCCACACTAGACTATACATGTTACTGCCCACCACTAGACTATACATGTTACTGCCCACCACTATACATGTTACTGTCCACCACTAGACTATACATGTTACTGTCCACCACTAGACTATACATGTTACTGTCCACCACTAGACTATACATGTTACTGTCCACCACTAGACTATACATGTTACTGCCCACCACTAGACTATACATGTTACTGCCCACCACTAGACTATACATGTTACTGCACCACTAGACTATACATGTTACTGCCCACCACTAGACTATACATGTTACTGTCCACCACACTATACATGTTACTGCCACCACTAGACTATACATGTTACTGCCCACCACTAGACTATACATGTTACTGCCCACCACTAGACTATACATGTTACTCCACCACACTATACATGTTACTGTCCACCACTAGACTATACATGTTACTGCCCACCACTAGACTATACATGTTACTGCCCACCACTATACATGTTACTGTCCACACACTATACATGTTACTGCCCACCACTAGACTATACATGTTACTGCCCACCACTAGACTATACATGTTACTGCCCACTAGACTATACATGTTACTGTCCACCACTAGACTATACATGTTACTGTCCACCACTAGACTATACATGTTACTGTCCACCACTAGACTATACATGTTACTGCCCACCACTAGACTATACATGTTACTGTCCACCACTAGACTATACATGTTACTGTCCACCACTAGACTATACATGTTACTGCCCACCACTAGACTATACATGTTACTGCCCACCACTATACATGTTACTGCCCACCACTATACATGTTACTGCCCACCACTAGACTATACATGTTACTGTCCACCACTAGACTATACATGTTACTGCCCACCACTAGACTATACATGTTACTGCCCACACTAGACTATACATGTTACTGTCCACCACTATACATGTTACTGCCACCACTAGACTATACATGTTACTGCCCACCACTAGACTATACATGTTACTGTCCACCACTAGACTATACATGTTACTGCCCACCACTAGACTATACATGTTACTGCCCACCACTAGACTATACATGTTACTGCCCACCACTAGACTATACATGTTACTGCCCACCACTATACATGTTACTGCCCACCACTATACATGTTACTGCCCACCACTAGACTATACATGTTACTGTCCACCACTAGACTATACATGTTACTGTCCACCACTATACATGTTACTGTCCACCACTAGACTATACATGTTACTGTCCACCACTAGACTATACATGTTACTGCCCACCACTAGACTATACATGTTACTGCCCACCACTAGACTATACATGTTACTGCCCACCACTAGACTATACATGTTACTGTCCACCACTAGACTATACATGTTACTGTCCACCACTATACATGTTACTGCCCACCACTATACATGTTACTGTCCACCACTATACATGTTACTGCCCACCACTAGACTATACATGTTACTGCCCACCACTATACATGTTACTGCCCACCACTATACATGTTACTGTCCACCACTATACATGTTACTGCCCACCACTAGACTATACATGTTACTGCCCACCACTATACATGTTACTGCCCACCACTATACATGTTACTGTCCACCACTATACATGTTACTGTCCACCACTATACATGTTACTGCCCACCACTAGACTATACATGTTACTGCCCACCACTATACATGTTACTGCCCACCACTATACATGTTACTGTCCACCACTATACATGTTACTGCCCACCACTATACATGTTACTGCCCACCACTAGACTATACATGTTACTGCCACCACTAGACTATACATGTTACTGCCCACCACTAGACTATACATGTTACTGCCCACCCACTATACATGTTACTGTCCACCACTATACATGTTACTGCCCACCACTAGACTATACATGTTACTGTCCACCACTATACATGTTACTGTCCACCACTAGACTATACATGTTACTGCCCACCACTATACATGTTACTGTCCACCACTATACATGTTACTGCCCACCACTAGACTATACATGTTACTGTCCACCACTAGACTATACATGTTACTGCCCACCACTAGACTATACATGTTACTGCCCACCACTATACATGTTACTGCCCACCACTAGACTATACATGTTACTGCCCACCACTAGACTATACATGTTACTGCCCACCACTATACATGTTACTGTCCACCACTATACATGTTACTGCCCACCACTAGACTATACATGTTACTGTCCACCACTAGACTATACATGTTACTGCCCACCACTAGACTATACATGTTACTGTCCACCACTAGACTATACATGTTACTGCCCACCACTAGACTATACATGTTACTGCCCACCACTATACATGTTACTGCCACTCACTAGACTATACATGTTACTGCCCACCACTAGACTATACATGTTACTGTCCACCACTAGACTATACATGTTACTGCCAACCACTAGACTATACATGTTACTGCCCACCACTAGACTATACATGTTACTCTCCACCACTATACATGTTACTGTCCACCACTAGACTATACATGTTACTGTCCACCACTAGACTATACATGTTACTGCCCACCACTAGACTATACATGTTACTGTCCACCACTAGACTATACATGTTACTGTCCACCACTAGACTATACATGTTACTGTCCACCACTATACATGTTACTGTCCACCACTAGACTATACATGTTACTGCCCACCACTAGACATACATGTTACTGCCCACCACTAGACTATACATGTTACTGCCCACCACTATACATGTTACTGTCCACCACTAGACTATACATGTTACTGTCCACCACTAGACTATACATGTTACTGTCCACCACTAGACTATACATGTTACTGCCCACCACTAGACTATACATGTTACTGCCCACCACTAGACTATACATGTTACTGCCCACCACTAGACTATACATGTTACTGTCCACCACTAGACTATACATGTTACTGTCCACCACTATACATGTTACTGCCCACCACTATACATGTTACTGCCCACCACTAGACTATACATGTTACTGTCCACCACTAGACTATACATGTTACTGCCCACCACTATACTATACATGTTACTGCCCACCACTATACATGTTACTGTCCACCACTATACATGTTACTGCCCACCACTAGACTATACATGTTACTGCCCACCACTATACATGTTACTGTCCACCACTAGACTATACATGTTACTGTCCACCACTATACATGTTACTGCCCACCACTAGACTATACATGTTACTGCCCCCCACTAGACTATACATGTTACTGCCCACCACTATACATGCTACTGCCCACTACTATACATGTTACTGCCCACCACTATACATGTTACTGTCCACCACTAGACTATACATGTTACTGTCCCCACTATACATGTTACTGCCCACCACTAGACTATACATGTTACTGCCCACCACTAGACTATACATGTTACTGCCCACCACTAGACTATACATGTTACTGTCCACCACTAGACTATACATGTTACTGTCCACCACTAGACTATACATGTTACTGTCCACCACTATACATGTTACTGCCCACCACTATACATGTTACTGCCCACCACAATACATGTTACTGTCCACCACTAGACTATACATGTTACTGCCCACCACTATACATGTTACTGCCCACCACTATACATGTTACTGCCCACCACTAGACTATACATGTTACTGCCCACCACTAGACTATACATGTTACTGCCCACCACTATACATGTTACTGTCCACCACTATACATGTTACTGCCCACCACTAGACTATACATGTTACTGTCCACCACTAGACTATACATGTTACTGCCCACCACTAGACTATACATGTTACTGTCCACCACTAGACTATACATGTTACTGCCCACCACTAGACTATACATGTTACTGCCCACCACTATACATGTTACTGCCCACCACTAGACTATACATGTTACTGCCCACCACTAGACTATACATGTTACTGTCCACCACTAGACTATACATGTTACTGCCCACCACTAGACTATACATGTTACTGCCCACCACTAGACTATACATGTTACTGTCCACCACTATACATGTTACTGTCCACCACTAGACTATACATGTTACTGTCCACCACTAGACTATACATGTTACTGCCACCACTAGACTATACATGTTACTGTCCACCACTAGACTATACATGTTACTGTCCACCACTAGACTATACATGTTACTGTCCACCACTATACATGTTACTGTCCACCACTAGACTATACATGTTACTGCCCACCACTAGACTATACATGTTACTGCCCACCACTAGACTATACATGTTACTGCCCACCACTATACATGTTACTGTCCACCACTAGACTATACATGTTACTGTCCACCACTAGACTATACATGTTACTGTCCACCACTAGACTATACATGTTACTGCCACCACTAGACTATACATGTTACTGCCCACCACTAGACTATACATGTTACTGCCCACCACTAGACTATACATGTTACTGTCCACCACTAGACTATACATGTTACTGTCCACCACTATACATGTTACTGCCCACCACTATACATGTTACTGCCCACCACTAGACTATACATGTTACTGTCCACCACTAGACTATACATGTTACTGCCCACCACTAGACTATACATGTTACTGCCCACCACTATACATGTTACTGTCCACCACTATACATGTTACTGCCCACCACTAGACTATACATGTTACTGCCCACCACTATACATGTTACTGCCACCACTAGACTATACATTTACTGTCCACCACTATACATGTTACCCCACCACTAGACTATACATGTTACTGCCCACCACTAGACTATACATGTTACTGCCCACCACTATACATGTTACTGTCCACTACTATACATGTTACTGCCCACCACTATACATGTTACTGTCCACCACTAGACTATACATGTTACTGTCCACCACCCACTATACATGTTACTGCCCACCACTAGACTATACATGTTACTGCCCACCACTAGACTATACATGTTACTGCCCACCTAGACTATACATGTTACTGTCCACCACTAGACTATACATGTTACTGTCCACCACTAGACTATACATGTTACTGTCCACCACTATACATGTTACTGCCCACCACTATACATGTTACTGCCCACCACTATACATGTTACTGTCCACCACTATACATGTTACTGCCCACCACTAGACTATACATGTTACTGCCCACCACTATACATGTTACTGCCCACCACTATACATGTTACCCACCACTATACATGTTACTGCCCACCACTAGACTATACATGTTACTGCCCACCACTATACATGTTACTGCCCACCTACTATACATGTTACTGTCCACCACTATACATGTTACTGCCACCACTAGACATGTTACTGCCCACCACTAGACTATACATGTTACTGCCCACCACTATACATGTTACTGCCCACCACTATACATGTTACTGTCCACCACTATACATGTTACTGCCCACCACTATACATGTTACTGCCCACCACTAGACTATACATGTTACTGCCCACCACTAGACTATACATTACTGCCCACCACTAGACTATACATGTTACTGCCCACCAGACTATACATGTTACTGTCCACCACTATACATTACTGCCCACCACTAGACTATACATGTTACTGTCCACCACTATACATGTTACTGCCCCACCACTAGACTATACATGTTACTGCCCACACTATACATGTTACTGTCCACACTATACATGTTACTGCCCACCACTAGACTATACATGTTACTGCCCCACTAGACTATACATGTTACTGCCCACCACTATACATGTTACTGCCCACCACTATACATGTTACTGCCCACCACTAGACTATACATGTTACTGCCCACACTAGACTATACATGTTACTGTCCCCACCACTATACATGTTACTGTCCACCACTATACATGTTACTGCCCACCACTAGACTATACATGTTACTGTCCACCACTAGACTATACATGTTACTGCCCACCACTAGACTATACATGTTACTGTCCACCACTAGACTATACATGTTACTGTCCACCACTAGACTATACATGTTACTCCACCACTAGACTATACATGTTACTGCCCACCACTATACATGTTACTGCCCACACTAGACTATACATGTTACTGCCCACCACTAGACTATACATGTTACTGTCCACCACTAGACTATACATGTTACTGCCACCACTAGACTATACATGTTACTGCCCACCACTAGACTATACATGTTACTGTCCACCACTATACATGTTACTGCCCACCACTAGACTATACATGTTACTGCCCACCACTATACATGTTACTGTCCACCACTAGACTATACATGTTACTGTCCACCACTATACATGTTACTGCCACCACTAGACTATACATGTTACTGCCCACCACTAGACTATACATGTTACTGCCCACCACTAGACTATACATGTTACTCCCACCACTATACATGTTACTGTCCACCACTATACATGTTACTGCCCACCACTAGACTATACATGTTACTGCCACCACTATACATGTTACTGCCCACCACTAGACTATACATGTTACTGCCCACCACTAGACTATACATGTTACTGCCCACCACTAGACTATACATGTTACTGCCACCACTAGACTATACATGTTACTGCCACCACTAGACTATACATGTTACTGCCCACCACTAGACTATACATGTTACTGTCCACCACTATACATGTTACTGTCCACCACTAACTATACATTACTGTCCACCAGACTATACATGTTACTGCCCACCACTAGACTATACATGTTACTGCCCACCACTATACTATACATGT
The DNA here is from genome assembly GCF_002021735.2 of Oncorhynchus kisutch. Classification (NCBI taxonomy): domain Eukaryota; kingdom Metazoa; phylum Chordata; class Actinopteri; order Salmoniformes; family Salmonidae; genus Oncorhynchus; species Oncorhynchus kisutch. The sequence goes on from NC_034201.2 coordinate 46,726,305, forward strand.
TACTGCCCACCACTAGACTATACATGTTACTGCCCACCACTAGACTATACATGTTACTGCCCACCACTATACATGTTACTGCCCACCACTAGACTATACATGTTACTGCCCACCACTAGACTATACATGTTACTGTCCACCCTAGACTATACATGTTACTGCCCACCACTAGACTATACATGTTACTGCCCACCACTAGACTATACATTACCTCCACCACTATACATGTTACTGTCCACCACTAGACTATACATGTTACTGTCCACCACTAGACTATACATGTTACTGTCCACCACTATACATACTGTTACTACCCACCACTAGACTATACATGTTACTGTCCACCACTAGACTATACATGTTACTGCCCACCACTAGATACATGTTACTGCCCACCACTATACATGTTACTGCCCACCACTAGACTATACATGTTACTGTCCACCACTAGACTATACATGTTACTGTCCACCACTAGACTATACATGTTACTGCCCACCACTAGACTATACATGTTACTGCCCACCACTAGACTATACATGTTACTGCCCACCACTAGACTATACATGTTACTGTCACCACTAGACTATACATGTTACTGTCCACCACTATACATGTTACTGCCCACCACTATACATGTTACTGCCACCACTAGACTATACATGTTACTGTCCACCACTAGACTATACATGTTACTGCCCACCACTATACTATACATGTTACTGCCCACCACTATACATGTTACTGTCCACCACTATACATGTTACTGCCCACCACTAGACTATACATGTTACTGCCCACCACTATACATGTTACTGTCCACCACTAGACTATACATGTTACTGTCCACCACTATACATGTTACTGCCCACCACTAGACTATACATGTTACTGCCCCCACTAGACTATACATGTTACTGCCCACCACTATACATGTTACTGCCCACTACTATACATGTTACTGTCCACCACTAGACTATACATGTTACTGTCCACCACTATACATGTTACTGCCCACACTAGACTATACATGTTACTGCCCACCACTAGACTATACATGTTACTGCCCACCACTAGACTATACATGTTACTGTCCACCACTAGACTATACATGTTACTGCCCACCACTAGACTATACATGTTACTGTCCACCACTATACATGTTACTGCCCACCACTATACATGTTACTGCCCCCACCCTATACATTTACTGTCCACCACTAACATGTTACTGCCCACCACTAGACTATACATGTTACTGCCCACCACTATACATGTTACTGCCCACCCACTATACATGTTACTGTCCACCACTATACATGTTACTGCCCACCACTAGACTATACATGTTACTGCCCACCACTATACATGTTACTGCCCACCACTATACATGTTACTGTCCACCACTATACATGTTACTGTCCACCACTAGACATGTTACTGCCCACCACTAGACTATACATGTTACTGCCCACCACTAGACTATACATGTTACTGCCCACCACTAGACTATACATGTTACTGCCCACCACTATACATGTTACTGTCCACCACTATACATGTTACTGCCCACCACTAGACTATACATGTTACTGTCCACCACTATACATGTTACTGCCCACCACTAGACTATACATGTTACTGCCCACCACTATACATGTTACTGTCCACCACTAGACATGTTACTGCCCACCACTAGACTATACATGTTACTGTCCACCACTAGACTATACATGTTACTGCCCCACCACTATACATGTTACTGCCCACCACTATACATGTTACTGCCCACCACTAGACTATACATGTTACTGCCCACCACTAGACTATACATGTTACTGTCCCACCACTATACATGTTACTGCCCACCACTAGACTATACATGTTACTGTCCACCACTAGACTATACATGTTACTGCCCACCACTAGACTATACATGTTACTGTCCACCACTAGACTATACATGTTACTGCCCACACTAGACTATACATGTTACTGCCCACCACTATACATGTTACTGCCCACCACTATACATGTTACTGTCCACCACTATACATGTTACTGTCCACCACTATACATGTTACTGCCCACCACTAGACTATACATGTTACTGCCCACCACTAGACTATACATGTTACTGCCCACCACTAGACTATACATGTTACTGCCCACCACTATACATGTTACTGCCCACCACTATACATGTTACTGCCCACCACTAGACTATACATGTTACTGTCCACCACTATACATGTTACTGCCCACCACTAGACTATACATGTTACTGCCCACCACTAGACTATACATGTTACTGCCCACCACTATACATGTTACTGTCCACCACTATACATGTTACTGCCCACCACTAGACTATACATGTTACTGCCCACCACTATACATGTTACTGCCCACCACTATACATGTTACTCCACCACTATACATGTTACTGTCCACCACTATACATGTTACTGCCACCACTAGACTATACATGTTACTGCCCACCACTAGACTATACATGTTACTGCCCACCACTAGACTATACATGTTACTGCCCACCACTATACATGTTACTGCCCACCACTATACATGTTACTGCCACCACTAGACTATACATGTTACTGTCCACCACTATACATGTTACTGCCCACCACTAGACTATACATGTTACTGCCCACCACTATACATGTTACTGCCACCACTATACATGTTACTGCCCACCACTAGACTATACATGTTACTGCCCACCACTAGACTATACATGTTACTGCCCACCACTATACATGTTACTGCCCACCACTATACATGTTACTGCCCACCACTAGACTATACATGTTACTGCCCACCACTAGACTATACATGTTACTGCCACCACTATACATGTTACTGTCCACCACTATACATGTTACTGCCCACCACTAGACTATACATGTTACTGTCCACACTAGACTATACATGTTACTGCCCACCACTAGACTATACATGTTACTGTCCACCACTAGACTATACATGTTACTGCCCACCACTAGACTATACATGTTACTGCCCACCACTAGACTATACATGTTACTGCCCACCACTATACATGTTACTGCCCACCACTAGACTATACATGTTACTGCCCACCACTAGACTATACATGTTACTGTCCACCACTAGACTATACATGTTACTGCCCACCACTAGACTATACATGTTACTGCCCACCACTAGACTATACATGTTACTCCACCACCACTATACATGTTACTGCCCACCACTAGACTATACATGTTACTGTCCACCACTAGACTATACATGTTACTGTCCACCACTATACATGTTACTGTCCACCACTAGACTATACATGTTACTGTCCACCACTAGACTATACATGTTACTGCCCACCACTAGACTATACATGTTACTGCCCACCACTATACATGTTACTGCCCACCACTAGACTATACATGTTACTGCCCACCACTAGACTATACATGTTACTGTCACCACTAGACTATACATGTTACTGTCCACCACTATACATGTTACTGTCCACCACTATACATGTTACTGCCCACCACTATACATGTTACTGCCCACCACTAGACTATACATGTTACTGTCCACCACTAGACTATACATGTTACTGCCCACCACTATACTATACATGTTACTGCCCACCACTATACATGTTACTGTCCCACACATGTTACTGCCCACTAGACTATACATGTTACTGCCCACCACTATACATGTTACTGTCCACCACTAGACTATACATGTTACTGTCCACCACTATACATGTTACTGCCCACCACTAGACTATACATGTTACTGTGCCCACCACTAGACTATACATGTTACTGCCCCACTATACATGTTACTCCCACCACTATACATGTTACTGCCCACCACTATACATGTTACTGTCCACCACTAGACTATACATGTTACTGTCCACCACTATACATGTTACTGCCCACCACTAGACTATACATGTTACTGCCACCACTAGACTATACATGTTACTGCCCACCACTATACATGTTACTGCCCACCACTAGACTATACATGTTACTGTCCACCACTATAGACTATACATGTTACTGCCCACCACTATACATGTTACTGCCCACCACTATACATGTTACTGCCCACCACTATACATGTTACTGTCCACCACTATACATGTTACTGCCCACCACTAGACTATACATGTTACTGCCCACCACTATACATGTTACTGCCCACCACTATACATGTTACTGTCCACCACTATACATGTTACTGCCCACCACTAGACTATACATGTTACTGCCCACCACTATACATGTTACTGCCCACCCACTATACATGTTACTGTCCACCACTATACATGTTACTGCCCACCACTATACATGTTACTGCCCACCACTAGACTATACATGTTACTGCCCACACTAGACTATACATGTTACTGCCCACCACTAGACTATACATGTTACTGCCCACCACTATACATGTTACTGTCCACCACTAGACTACATGTTACTGCCCACACTAGACTATACATGTTACTGTCCACCACTATACATGTTACTGCCCACCACTAGACTATACATGTTACTGCCCACCACTATACATGTTACTGTCCACCACTATACATGTTACTGCCCACCACTAGACTATACATGTTACTGCCACCACTAGACTATACATGTTACTGCCCACCACTATACATGTTACTGCCCACCACTATACATGTTACTGCCCACCACTAGACTATACATGTTACTGCCCACCACTAGACTATACATGTTACTGCCACCACTTATACATGTTACTGTCCACCACTATACATGTTACTGCCCACCACTAGACTATACATGTTACTGTCCACCACTAGACTATACATGTTACTGCCCACCACTAGACTATACATGTTACTGTCCACCACTAGACTATACATGTTACTGCCCACCACTAGACTATACATGTTACTCCCCACACTATACATGTTACTGCCCACCACTAGACTTTACATGTACTGCCCACCACTAGACTATACATGTTACTGTCCACCACTAGACTATACATGTTACTGCCCACCACTAGACTATACATGTTACTGCCCACCACTAGACTATACATGTTACTCACCACCACTATACATGTTACTGTCCACCACTAGACTATACATGTTACTGTCCACCACTAGACTATACATGTTACTGCCCACCACTAGACTATACATGTTACTGCCCACCACTAGACTATACATGTTACTGCCCACCACTAGACTATACATGTTACTGCCCACCACTACTATACATGTTACTGCCCACCACTATACATGTTACTGCCACCACTAGACTATACATGTTACTGCCCACACTAGACTATACATGTTACTGTCCACCACTAGACTATACATGTTACTCCACCACTAGACTATACATGTTACTGCCCACCACTAGACTATACATGTTACTCCACCACTATACATGTTACTGTCCACCACTAGACTATACATGTTACTGTCCCACCTACTATACATGTTACTGCCCACCACTATACATGTTACTGTCCACCACTAGACTACATGTTACTGCCACCACTAGACTATACATGTTACTGTCCACCACTAGACTATACATGTTACTGCCACCACTAGACTATACATGTTACTGCCCACCACTAGACTATACATGTTACTGCCCACCACTAGACTATACATGTTACTGTCCACCACTAGACTATACATGTTACTGTCCACCACTATACATGTTACTGCCCACCACTATACATGTTACTGCCCACCACTAGACTATACATGTTACTGCCCACCACTAGACTATACATGTTACTGCCCACCACTAGACTATACATGTTACTGCCCACCACTATACATGTTACTGTCCACCACATACATGTTACTGCCCACCACTAGACTATACATGTTACTGCCCACCACTATACATGTTACTGTCCACCACTAGACTATACATGTTACTGTCCACCACTATACATGTTACTGCCCACCACTAGACTATACATGTTACTGCCACCACTAGACTATACATGTTACTGCCCACCACTATACATGTTACTGCCCACCACTATACATGTTACTGCCCACCACTAGACTATACATGTTACTGTCCACCACTATACATGTTACTGCCCACACTAGACTATACATGTTACTGCCCACCACTAGACTATACATGTTACTGCCCACCACTAGACTATACATGTTACTGTCCACCACTAGACTATACATGTTACTGTCCACCACTAGACTATACATGTTACTGTCCACCACTATACATGTTACTGCCCACCACTATACATGTTACTGCCCACCACTATACATGTTACTCCACCACTATACATGTTACTGCCCACCACTAGACTATACATGTTACTGCCCACCACTATACATGTTACTGCCCACCACTATACATGTTACTGCCACCACTATACATGTTACTGCCCACCACTAGACTATACATGTTACTGCCCACCACTATACATGTTACTGCCCACCACTATACATGTTACTGTCCACCACTATACATGTTACTGTCCACCACTAGACATGTTACTGCCCACCACTAGACTATACATGTTACTGCCCACCACTAGACTATACATGTTACTGTCCACCACTATACATGTTACTGCCCACCACTATACATGTTACTGCCCACCACTAGACTATACATGTTACTGTCCACCACTATACATGTTACTGCCCACCACTAGACTATACATGTTACTGCCCACCACTATACATGTTACTGTCCACCCACTATACATGTTACTGCCCACCACTAGACTATACATGTTACTGTCCACCACTAGACTATACATGTTACTGCCCACCACTATACATGTTACTGCCCACACTATACATGTTACTGCCCACCACTAGACTATACATGTTACTGTCCACCACTAGACTATACATGTTACTGTCCACCACTATACATGTTACTGCCACCACTAGACTATACATGTTACTGTCCACCACTAGACTATACATGTTACTGCCCACCACTAGACTATACATGTTACTGTCCACCACTAGACTATACATGTTACTGCCACCACTAGACTATACATGTTACTGCCCACCACTATACATGTTACTGCCCACCACTAGACTATACATGTTACTGCCCACCACTAGACTATACATGTTACTGTCCACCACTAGACTATACATGTTACTGCCCACCACTAGACTATACATGTTACTGTCCACCACTATACATGTTACTGTCCACCACTAGACTATACATGTTACTGCCCACCACTAGACTATACATGTTACTGTCCACCCACTATACATGTTACTGTCCACCACTAGACTATACATGTTACTGCCCACCACTAGACTATACATGTTACTGCCCACCACTAGACTATACATGTTACTGCCCACCACTAGACTATACATGTTACTGCCCACCACTAGACTATACATGTTACTGCCCACCACTAGACTATACATGTTACTGCCCACCACTAGACTATACATGTTACTGTCCACCACTAGACTATACATGTTACTGTCCACCACTATACATGTTACTGCCCACCACTATACATGTTACTGTCCACCACTATACATGTTACTGTCCACCACTATATACATGTTACTCACACACTATACTACATGTTACTGCCCACCACTAGACTATACATGTTACTGCCACCACTAGACTATACATGTTACTGCCCACCACTATACATGTTACTGTCCACACTATACATGTTACTGCCCACCACTATACATGTTACTGTCCACCACTATACATGTTACTGCCCACCACTATACATGTTACTGTCCACCACTATACATGTTACTGCCCACCACTAGACTATACATGTTACTGTCCACCACTAGACTATACATGTTACTGTCCCCACTATACATGTTACTGCCCACCACTATACATGTTACTGCCCACCACTATACATGTTACTGCCCACCACTATACATGTTACTGCCCACCACTAGACTATACATGTTACTGCCCACCACTATACATGTTACTGCCCCCACTATACATGTTACTGTCCACCACTATACATGTTACTGCCCACCACTAGACTATACATGTTACTGCCCACCACTATATACATGTTACTGCCCACCACTATACATGTTACTGTCCACCACTATACATGTTACTGCCCACCACTAGAACATGTTACTGCCCACCACACTATACATGTTACTGCCCACCACTAGACTATACATGTTACTGCCCACCACTAGACTATACATGTTACTGCCCACCACTATACATGTTACTGTCCACCACTATACATGTTACTGCCCACCACTAGACTATACATGTTACTGTCCACCACTATACATGTTACTGCCCACCACTAGACTATACATGTTACTGCCCACCACTAGACTATACATGTTACTGCCCACCACTATACATGTTACTGCCCACCACTATACATGTTACTGCCCACCACTAGACTATACATGTTACTGTCCACCACTAGACTATACATGTTACTGCCACCACTATACATGTTACTGCCCACCACTATACATGTTACTGCCCACCACTAGACTATACATGTTACTGCCCACCACTATACATGTTACTGTCCACCACTATACATGTTACTGCCCACCACTAGACTAACATGTTACTGCCCACCACTAGACTATACATGTTACTGCCCACCACTATACATGTTACTGCCCACCACTATACATGTTACTGCCCACCCTAGACTATACATTTACTGCCCACCACTAGACTATACATGTTACTCCACCACTATACATGTTACTGCCCACCACTAGACTATACATGTTACTGTCCACCACTAGACTATACATGTTACTGCCCACCACTAGACTATACATGTTACTGTCCACCACTAGACTATACATGTTACTGCCCACCACTAGACTATACATGTTACTGCCCACCACTATACATGTTACTGCCACCACTAATACATGTTACTGCCACCACTAGACTATACATGTTACTGCCAACTATACTATACATGTTACTGCCCACCACTAGACTATACATGTTACTGCCCACCACTATACATGTTACTGCACCACTAGACTATACATGTTACTGCCACCACTAGACTATACATGTTACTGCCCACACTAGACTATACTGTACTGCCCACCACTAGACTATACATGTTACTGCCCACCACTAGACTATACATGTTACTGCCAACACTAGACTATACATGTTACTGCCCACCACTAGACTATACATGTTACTCTCCACCACTATACATGTTACTGTCCACCACTAGACTATACATGTTACTGCCCACCACTATACATGTTACTGCCCACCACTAGACTATACATGTTACTGCCCACCACTAGACTATACATGTTACTGCCCACCACTATACATGTTACTGTCCACCACTATACATGTTACTGCCCACCACTAGACTATACATGTTACTGCCCACCACTAGACTATACATGTTACTGCCCACACTAGACTATACATGTTACTGCCCACCACTATACTAACATGTTACTGCCCACCACTATACATGTTACTGCCCACCCACTATACATGTTACTGCCACCACTAGACTATACATGTTACTGCCCACCACTAGACTATACATGTTACTGCCCACCACTATACATGTTACTGCCCACCACTATACATGTTACTGCCCACCACTAGACTATACATGTTACTGTCCACCACTAGACTATACATGTTACTGCCCACCACTATACATGTTACTGCCCACCACTATACATGTTACTGCCCACCACTAGACTATACATGTTACTGCCCCACTAGACTATACATGTTACTGCCCCCACTATACATGTTACTGTCCACCACTATACATGTTACTGCCCACCACTAGACTATACATGTTACTGTCCACCACTAGACTATACATGTTACTGCCCACCACTAGACTATACATGTTACTGTCCACCACTAGACTACATGTTACTGCCCACCACTAGACTATACATGTTACTGTCCACACTAGACTATACATGTTACTGTCCACCACTAGACTATACATGTTACTGTCCACCACTATACATGTTACTGCCCACACTAGACTATACATGTTACTGCCCACCACTAGACTATACATGTTACTGTCCACCACTAGACTATACATGTTACTGCCACCACTAGACTATACATGTTACTGCCCACCACTAGACTATACATGTTACTCTCCACCACTATACATGTTACTGTCCACCACTAGACTATACATGTTACTGTCCACCACTAGACTATACATGTTACTGTCCACCACTATACATGTTACTGTCCACCACTAGACTATACATGTTACTGCCACCACTAGTTAGACATACATGTTACTGCCCACCACTAGACAATACATGTTACTGCCCACCACTAGACTATATATGTTACTGTCCACCACTATACTATACATGTTACTGTCCACCACTAGACTATACATGTTACTGCCCACCACTAGACTATACATGTTACTGCCCCCCACTAGACTATACATGTTACTGTCCACCACTAGACTATACATGTTACTGTCCACCACTATACATGTTACTGCCCACCACTATACATGTTACTGTCCACCACTATACATGTTACTGCCCACCACTATACTATACATGTTACTGCCCACCACTATACTATACATGTTACTGCCCACCACTAGACTATACATGTTACTGCCCACCACTAGACTATACATGTTACTGCCCACCACTATACATGTTACTGCCCACCACTATACATGTTACTGCCCACCACTAGACTATACATGTTACTGCCCACCACTAGACTATACATGTTACTGCCCACCACTATACATGTTACTGCCCACCACTATACATGTTACTGCACCACTAGACTATACATGTTACTGTCCACCACTAGACTATACATGTTACTGCCCACCACTATACATGTTACTGCCCACCACTATACATGTTACTGCCCACCACTAGACTATACATGTTACTGCCCACCACTAGACTATACATGTTACTGCCCACCACTATACATGTTACTGTCCACCACTATACATGTTACTGCCCACCACTAGACTATACATGTTACTGCCACCACTAGACTATACATGTTACTGCCCACCACTAGACTATACATGTTACTGTCCACCACTAGACTATACATGTTACTGCCCACCACTAGACTATACATGTTACTGCCCACCACTATACATGTTACTGCCACCACTAGACTATACATGTTACTGCCACCACTAGACTATACATGTTACTGTCCACACTAGACTATACATGTTACTGCCACCACTAGACTATACATGTTACTGCCCACCACTAGACTATACATGTTACTCTCCACCACTATACATGTTACTGTCCACCACTAGACTATACATGTTACTGTCCACCACTAGACTATACATGTTACTGTCCACCACTATACATGTTACTGTCCACCACTAGACTATACATGTTACTGCCCACCACTAGACTATACATGTTACTGCCCACCACTAGACTATACATGTTACTGCCCACCACTAGACTATACATGTTACTGTCCACCACTAGACTATACATGTTACTGCCCACACTAGACTATACATGTTACTGCCCCCCACTAGACTATGCATGTTACTGTCCACCACTAGACTATACATGTTACTGTCCACCACTATACATGTTACTGCCCACCACTATACATGTTACTGTCCACCACTATACATGTTACTGTCCACCACTATACATGTTACTGCCCACCACTAGACTATACATGTTACTGCCCACCACTATACTATACATGTTACTGCCCACCACTAGACTATACATGTTACTGCCCACCACTATACATGTTACTGTCCACCACTATACATGTTACTGCCCACAGACTATACATGTTACTGTCCACCACTATACATGTTACTGTCCACCACTATACATGTTACTGTCCACCACTATACATGTTACTGCCCACCACTAGACTATACATGTTACTGCCCACCACTATACTATACATGTTACTGCCCACCACTATACATGTTACTGTCCACCACTATACATGTTACTGCCCACCACTAGACTATACATGTTACTGCCACCACTATACATGTTACTGTCCACCACTAGACTATACATGTTACTGTCCACCACTATACATGTTACTGTCCACCACTAGACTATACATGTTACTGCCACCACTAGACTATACATGTTACTGCCCACCACTAGACTATACATGTTACTGCCACCACTAGACTATACATGTTACTGTCCACCACTAGACTATACATGTTACTGCCCACCACTAGACTATACATGTTACTGCCCCCCACTAGACTATGCATGTTACTGTCCACCACTAGACTATACATGTTACTGTCCACCACTATACATGTTACTGTCCACCACTATACATGTTACTGTCCACCACTATACATGTTACTGTCCACCACTATACATGTTACTGCCACCACTAACTATACATGTTACTGCCACCACTAGACTATACATGTTACTGCCCACCACTATACTATACATGTTACTGCCCACCACTATACATGTTACTGTCCACCACTATACATGTTACTCCACCACTATACATGTTACTGTCCACCACTATACATGTTACTGTCCACCACTATACATGTTACTGTCCACCACTATACATGTTACTGCCCACCACTAGACTATACATGTTACTGTCCCACCACTAGACTATACATGTTACTGTCCACCACTATACATGTTACTGCCCACCACTATACATGTTACTGCCCACCACTATACATGTTACTGTCCACCACTATACATGTTACTGCCCACCACTAGACTATACATGTTACTGCCCACCACTATACATGTTACTGCCCACCACTATACATGTTACTGTCCACCACTATACATGTTACTGCCCACCACTAGACTATACATGTTACTGCCCACCACTATACATGTTACTGCCCACCACTATACATGTTACTGTCCACCACTATACATGTTACTGTCCACCACTAGACATATTACTGCCCACCACTAGACTATACATGTTACTGCCCACCACTATACTATACATGTTACTGCCCACCACTAGACTATACATGTTACTGCCCACCACTATACATGTTACTGTCCACCACTATACATGTTACTGCCACCACTAGACTATACATGTTACTGTCCACCACTATACATGTTACTGCCCACCACTAGACTATACATGTTACTGCCCACCACTAGACTATACATGTTACTGCCCACCACTATACATGTTACTGCCCACCACTATACATGTTACTGCCCACCACTAGACTATACATGTTACTGTCCACCACTAGACTATACATGTTACTGCCCACCACTATACATGTTACTGCCCACCACTATACATGTTACTGCCCACCACTAGACTATACATGTTACTGCCCACCACTAGACTATACATGTTACTGCCCACCACTATACATGTTACTGTCCACCACTATACATGTTACTGCCCACCACTAGACTATACATGTTACTGCCACCACTAGACTATACATGTTACTGCCCACCACTAGACTATACATGTTACTGTCCACCACTAGACTATACATGTTACTGCCCACCACTAGACTATACATGTTACTGTCCACCACTAGACTATACATGTTACTGCCCACCACTAGACTATACATGTTACTGCCCACCACTATACATGTTACTGCCACCACTAGACTATACATGTTACTGCCCCACACTAGACTATACATGTTACTGTCCACCACTAGACTATACATGTTACTGCCAACACTAGACTATACATGTTACTGCCCACCACTAGACTATACATGTTACTGTCCACCACTATACATGTTACTGTCCACCACTAGACTATACATGTTACTGTCCACCACTATACATGTTACTGTCCCACCACTATACATGTTACTGTCCACCACTATACATGTTACTGCCCACCACTAGACTATACATGTTACTGCCCACCACTATACTATACATGTTACTGCCCACCACTATACATGTTACTGTCCACCACTATACATGTTACTGCCCACCACTAGACTATACATGTTACTGCCCACCACTACTATACATGTTACTGCCCACCCACCACTATACATGTTACTGTCCACCACTAGACTATACATGTTACTGTCCACCACTATACATGTTACTGCACCACTGACTATACATGTTACTGTCCACCACTATACATGTTACTGCCCACCACTATACATGTTACTGTCCACCACTATACATGTTACTGTCCACCACTATACATGTTACTGTCCACCACTATACATGTTACTGTCCACCACTATACATGTTACTGCACACCACTATACTATACATGTTACTGCCCACCACTATACTATACATGTTACTGCCCACCACTATACTATACATGTTACTGCCCACCACTATACATGTTACTGTCCACCACTATACATGTTACTGCCCACCACTATACATGTTACTGTCCACCACTATACATGTTACTGCCACCACTATACATGTTACTGTCCACCACTATACATGTTACTGCCCACCACTAGACTATACATGTTACTGCCCACCACTATACTATACATGTTACTGCCCACCACTATACATGTTACTGTCCACCACTATACATGTTACTGCCCACCACTAGACTATACATGTTACTGCCCACCACTATACATGTTACTGTCCACCACTAGACTATGCATGTTACTGTCCACCAATATACATGTTACTGCCCACCACTAGACTATACATGTTACTGTCCACCACTAGACTATACATGTTACTGTCCACCACTATACATGTTACTGTCCACCACTAGACTATACATGTTACTGCCCACCACTAGACTATACATGTTACTGCCCACCACTAGACTATACATGTTACTGTCCACCACTAGACTATACATGTTACTGCCACACCACTAGACTATACATGTTACTGCCCCCCACTAGACTATGCATGTTACTGTCCACCACTAGACTATACATGTTACTGTCCACACTATACATGTTACTGTCCACCACTATACATGTTACTGTCCACCACTATACATGTTACTGCCCACCACTAACTATACATGTTACTGCCACCACTAGACTATACATGTTACTGCCCACCACTAGACTATACATGTTACTGCCCACCACTATACTATACATGTTACTGCCCACCACTATACATGTTACTGTCCACCACTATATGTTATGCCACACTATACATGTTACTGTCCACACTATACATGTTACTGTCCACCACTATACATGTTACTGTCCACCACTATACATGTTACTGCCCACCACTAGACTATACATGTTACTGCCCACCACTATACTATACATGTTACTGCCCACCACTATACATGTTACTGTCCACCACTATACATGTTACTGCCCACCACTAGACTATACATGTTACTGCCCACCACTATACTATACATGTTACTGCCCACCACTATACATGTTACTGTCCACCACTAGACTATGCATGTTACTGTCCACCACTATACATGTTACTGCCCACCACTAGACTATACATGTTACTGTCCACCACTATACATGTTACTGCCCACCACTATACATGTTACTGCCACCACTATACATGTTACTGTCCACCACTATACATGTTACTGTCCCCCACTATACATGTTACTGTCCACCACTATACATGTTACTGCCACCACTAGACTATACATGTTACTGCCCACCACTACTATACATGTTACTGCCCACCACTAGATATACATGTTACTGCCCACCACTATACATGTTACTGCCCACCACTATACATGTTACTGCCCACCACTATACATGTTACTGTCCACCACTATACATGTTACTGCCACCACTATACATGTTACTGTCCACCACTATATACATGTTACTGCCAATACTAGACTATACATGTTACTGCCCACCACTATACATGTTACTGTCCACCACTATACATGTTACTGCCCACCACTAGACTCTACATGTTACTGTCCACCACTAGACTATACATGTTACTGCCCACCACTAGACTATACATGTTACTGTCCACCACTAGACTCTACATGTTACTGCCCTCCACTAGACTATACATGTTACTGTCCACCACTAGACTATACATGTTACTGCCCACCACTAGACTATACATGTTACTGCCCACCACTATACATGTTACTGCCCATCACTAGACTATACATGTTACTGCCCACCACTAGACTATACATGTTACTGTCCACCACTAGACTATACATGTTACTGCCAACCACTAGACTATACATGTTACTGCCCACCACTAGACTATACATGTTACTCTCCACCACTATACATGTTACTGTCCACCACTAGACTATACATGTTACTGTCCACCACTATACATGTTACTGTCCACCACTATACATGTTACTGTCCACCACTATACATGTTACTGCCCACCACTAGACTATACATGTTACTGCCCACCACTATACTATACATGTTACTGCCCACCACTATACATGTTACTGTCCACCACTATACATGTTACTGCCCACCACTAGACTATACATGTTACTGCCCACCACTATACTATACATGTTACTGCCCACCACTATACATGTTACTGTCCACCACTAGACTATGCATGTTACTGTCCACCACTATACATGTTACTGCCCACCACTTGACTATACATGTTACTGTCCACCACTATACATGTTACTGCCCACCACTATACATGTTACTGTCCACCACTATACATGTTACTGTCCACCACTATACATGTTACTGTCCACCACTATACATGTTACTGTCCACCACTATACATGTTACTGCACACCACTATACTATACATGTTACTGCCCACCACTAGACTATACATGTTACTGCCCACCACTATACTATACATGTTACTGCCCACCACTATACATGTTACTGTCCACCACTATACATGTTACTGCCCACCACTATACATGTTACTGTCCACCACTATACATGTTACTGTCCACCACTATACATGTTACTGTCCACCACTATACATGTTACTGCCCACCACTAACTATACATGTTACTGCCCACCACTATACTATACATGTTACTGCCCACCACTATACATGTTACTGTCCACCACTATACATGTTACTGCCCACCACTAGACTATACATGTTACTGCCCACCACTATACATGTTCCTGTCCACCACTAGACTATGCATGTTACTGTCCACCAATATACATGTTACTGCCCACCACTAGACTATACATGTTACTGTCCACCACTAGACTATACATGTTACTGTCCACCACTATACATGTTACTGTCCACCACTAGACTCTACAGGTTACTGCCCACCACTAGACAATACATGTTACTGCCCACCACTAGACTATACATGTTACTGTCCACCACTAGACTATACATGTTACTGCCCACCACTAGACTATACATGTTACTGCCCCCCACTAGACTATGCATGTTACTGTCCACCACTAGACTATACATGTTACTGTCCACCACTATACATGTTACTGTCCACCACTATACATGTTACTGTCCACCACTATACATGTTACTGCCCACCACTATACTATACATGTTACTGCCCACCACTAGACTATACATGTTACTGCCCACCACTATACTATACATGTTACTGCCCACCACTATACTATACATGTTACTGCCCACCACTATACATGTTACTGTCCACCACTATACATGTTACTGCCCACCACTATACATGTTACTGTCCACACCTATACATGTTACTGTCCACCACTATACATGTTACTGTCCACCACTATACATGTTACTGCCCACCACTAGACTATACATGTTACTGCCCACCACTATACTATACATGTTACTGCCCACCACTATACATGTTACTGTCCACCACTATACATGTTACTGCCCACCACTAGACTATACATGTTACTGCCCACCACTATACTATACATGTTACTGCCCACCACTATACATGTTACTGTCCACCACTAGACTATGCATGTTACTGTCCACCACTATACATGTTACTGCCCACCACTTGACTATACATGTTACTGTCCACCACTATACATGTTACTGCCCACCACTATACATGTTACTGTCCACCACTATACATGTTACTGTCCACCACTATACATGTTACTGTCCACCACTATACATGTTACTGTCCACCACTATACATGTTACTGCACACCACTATACTATACATGTTACTGCCCACCACTATACTATACATGTTACTGCCACCACTATACTATACATGTTACTGCCCACCACTATACATGTTACTGTCCACCACTATACATGTTACTGCCCACCACTATACATGTTACTGTCCACCACTATACATGTTACTGTCCACCACTATACATGTTACTGTCCACCACTATACATGTTACTGCCCACCACTAAACTATACATGTTACTGCCCACCACTATACTATACATGTTACTGCCCACCACTATACATGTTACTGTCCACCACTATACATGTTACTGCCCACCACTAGACTATACATGTTACTGCCCACCACTATACATGTTACTGTCCACCACTAGACTATACATGTTACTGTCCACCAATATACATGTTACTGCCCACCACTAGACTATACATGTTACTGTCCACCACTAGACTATACATGTTACTGTCCACCACTATACATGTTACTGTCCACCACTAGACTATACATGTTACTGCCCACCACTAGACTATACATGTTACTGCCCACCACTAGACTATACATGTTACTGTCCACCACTAGACTATACATGTTACTGCCCACCACTATACTATGCATGTTACTGCCCACCACTATACATGTTACTGTCCACCACTATACATGTTACTGTCCACCACTATACATGTTACTGCCCACCACTATACTATACATGTTACTGCCCACCACTATACTATGCATGTTACTGCCCACCACTATACATGTTACTGTCCACCACTATACATGTTACTGCCCACCACTATACATGTTACTGTCCACCACTATACATGTTACTGTCCACCACTATACATGTTACTGTCCACCACTATACATGTTACTGCCCAATACTAAACTATACATGTTACTGCCCACCACTATACTATACATGTTACTGCCCACCACTATACATGTTACTGTCCACCACTATACATGTTACTGCCCACCACTAGACTATACATGTTACTGCCCACCACTATACATGTTACTGTCCACCACTAGACTATACATGTTACTGTCCACCACTATACATGTTACTGCCCACCACTAGACTATACATGTTACTGTCCACCACTAGACTATACATGTTACTGTCCACCACTATACATGTTACTGTCCACCACTAGACTATACATGTTACTGTCCACCACTAGACTATACATGTTACTGCCCACCACTAGACTATACATGTTACTGCCCCCCACTAGACTATGCATGTTACTGTCCACCACTAGACTATACATGTTACTGTCCACCACTATACATGTTACTGTCCACCACTATACATGTTACTGTCCACCACTATACATGTTACTGCACACCACTATACTATACATGTTACTGCCCACCACTATACTATACATGTTACTGCCCACCACTATACTATACATGTTACTGCCCACCACTATACTATACATGTTACTGCCCACCACTATACATGTTACTGTCCACCACTATACATGTTACTGCCCACCACTATACATGTTACTGTCCACACCTATACATGTTACTGTCCACCACTATACATGTTACTGTCCACCACTATACATGTTACTGCCCACCACTAGACTATACATGTTACTGCCCACCACTATACTATACATGTTACTGCCCACCACTATACATGTTACTGTCCACCACTATACATGTTACTGCCCACCACTAGACTATACATGTTACTGCCCACCACTATACATGTTACTGTCCACCACTAGACTATGCATGTTACTGTCCACCAATATACATGTTACTGTCCACCACTAGACTCTACATGTTACTGCCCACCACTAGACAATACAGGTTACTGCCCACCACTAGACTATACATGTTACTGCCCACCACTAGACTATACATGTTACTGTCCACCACTAGACTATACATGTTACTGCCCACCACTAGACTATACATGTTACTGCCCCCCACTAGACTATGCATGTTACTGTCCACCACTAGACTATACATGTTACTGTCCACCACTATACATGTTACTGTCCACCACTATACATGTTACTGTCAACCACTATACATGTTACTGTCCACCACTATACTATACATGTTACTGCCCACCACTATACCTTACATGTTACTGCCCACCACTATACTATACATGTTACTGCCCACCACTATACTATACATGTTACTGCCCACCACTATACATGTTACTGTCCACCACTATACATGTTACTGCCCACCACTATACATGTTACTGTCCACCACTATACATGTTACTGTCCACCACTATACATGTTACTGTCCACCACTATACATGTTACTGCCCACCACTAGACTATACATGTTACTGTCCACCACTAGACTATACATGTTACTGTCCACCACTATACATGTTACTGCCCACCACTATACATGTTACTGCCCACCACAATACATGTTACTGTCCACCACTATACATGTTACTGCCCACCACTAGACTATTCATGTTACTGCCCACCACTATACATGTTACTGCCCACCACTATACATGTTACTGTCCACCACTATACATGTTACTGCCCACCACTAGACTATACATGTTACTGCCCACCACTATACATGTTACTGCCCACCACTATACATGTTACTGTCCACCACTATACATGTTACTGTCCACCACTAGACATATTACTGCCCACCACTAGACTATACATGTTACTGCCCACCACGATACTATACATGTTACTGCCCACCACTAGACTATACATGTTACTGCCCACCACTATACATGTTACTGTCCACCACTATACATGTTACTGCCCACCACTAGACTATACATGTTACTGTCCACCACTATACATGTTACTGCCCACCACTAGACTATACATGTTACTGCCCACCACTAGACTATACATGTTACTGCCCACCACTATACATGTTACTGCCCACCACTATACATGTTACTGCCCACCACTAGACTATACATGTTACTGTCCACCACTAGACTATACATGTTACTGCCCACCACTATACATGTTACTGCCCACCACTATACATGTTACTGCCCACCACTAGACTATACATGTTACTGCCCATCACTAGACTATACATGTTACTGCCCACCACTATACATGTTACTGTCCACCACTATACATGTTACTGCCCACCACTAGACTCTACATGTTACTGTCCACCACTAGACTATACATGTTACTGCCCACCACTAGACTATACATGTTACTGTCCACCACTAGACTCTACATGTTACTGCCCTCCACTAGACTATACATGTTACTGTCCACCACTAGACTATACATGTTACTGCCCACCACTAGACTATACATGTTACTGCCCACCACTATACATGTTACTGCCCACCACTAGACTATACATGTTACTGCCCACCACTAGACTATACATGTTACTGTCACCACTAGACTATACATGTTACTGCCACCACTAGACTATACATGTTACTGCCCACCACTAGACTATACATGTTACTCCCACCACTATACATGTTACTGTCCACCACTAGACTATACATGTTACTGTCCACCACTATACATGTTACTGTCCACCACTATACATGTTACTGTCCACCACTATACATGTTACTGCCCACCACTAGACTATACATGTTACTGCCCACCACTATACTATACATGTTACTGCCCACCACTATACATGTTACTGTCCACCACTATACATGTTACTGCCCACCACTAGACTATACATGTTACTGCCCACCACTATACTATACATGTTACTGCCCACCACTATACATGTTACTGTCCACCACTAGACTATGCATGTTACTGTCCACCACTATACATGTTACTGCCCACCACTTGACTATACATGTTACTGTCCACCACTATACATGTTACTGCCCACCACTATACATGTTACTGTCCACCACTATACATGTTACTGTCCACCACTATACATGTTACTGTCCACCACTATACATGTTACTGTCCACCACTATACATGTTACTGCCCACCACTAGACTATACATGTTACTGCCCACCACTATACTATACATGTTACTGCCCACCACTATACTATACATGTTACTGCCCACCACTATACATGTTACTGTCCACCACTATACATGTTACTGCCCACCACTATACATGTTACTGTCCACCACTATACATGTTACTGTCCACCACTATACATGTTACTGTCCACCACTATACATGTTACTGCCACCACTAGACTATACATGTTACTGCCCACCACTAGACTATACATGTTACTGCCCACCACTATACATGTTACTGTCCACCACTATACATGTTACTGCCCACCACTAGACTATACATGTTACTGCCCACCACTATACATGTTACTGTCCACCACTAGACTATACATGTTACTGTCCACCACTATACATGTTACTGCCCACCACTAGACTATACATGTTACTGTCCACCACTAGACTATACATGTTACTGTCCACCACTATACATGTTACTGTCCACCACTAGACTATACATGTTACTGCCCACCACTAGACTATACATGTTACTGCCCACCACTAGACTATACATGTTACTGCCACCACTAGACTATACATGTTACTGCCCACCACTAGACTATACATGTTACTGCCCCACTAGACTATACATGTTACTGTCCACCACTAGACTATACATGTTACTGTCCACCACTATACATGTTACTGTCCACCACTATACATGTTACTGTCCACCACTATACGTGTTACTGCACCACTAGACTATACATGTTACTGCCCACCACTAGACTATACATGTTACTGTCCACCACTAGACTATACATGTTACTGCCCACCACTAGACTATACATGTTACTGCCCACCACTAGACTATACATGTTACTGCCCACCACTATACATGTTACTGTCCACCACTATTCATGTTACTGCCCACCACTATACATGTTACTGCCCATCACTAGACTATACATGTTACTGCCCACCACTAGACTATACATGTTACTGTCCACCACTATACATGTTACTGTCCACCACTATACATGTTACTGTCCACCACTATACACCACTATACATGTTACTGTATACATGTTACTGCACACATACACTACTATACATGTTACTGCCACCACTAGACTATACATGTTACTGCCCACCACTATACTATATGTTACTGCCCACCACTATACTATACATGTTACTGCCCACCACTATACTATACATGTTACTGCCACCACTATACATGTTACTGTCCCCACTATACATGTTACTGCCCACCACTATACATGTTACTGTCCACCACTATACATGTTACTGTCCACCACTATACATGTTACTGTCCACCACTATACATGTTACTGCCCACCACTAGACTATACATGTTACTGCCCACCACTAGACTATACATGTTACTGCCCACCACTATACATGTTACTGTCCACCACTATACATGTTACTGCCCACCACTAGACTATACATGTTACTGCCCACCACTATACATGTTACTGTCCACCACTAGACTATACATGTTACTGTCCACCACTATACATGTTACTGTCCACCACTAGACTATACATGTTACTGCCCACCACTAGACTATACATGTTACTGCCCACCACTAGACTATACATGTTACTGCCCACCACTAGACTATACATGTTACTGTCCACCACTAGACTATACATGTTACTGCCCACCACTAGACTATACATGTTACTGCCCCCCACTAGACTATGCATGTTACTGTCCACCACTAGACTATACATGTTACTGTCCACCACTATACATGTTACTGTCCACCACTATACATGTTACTGTCCACCACTATACATGTTACTGTCCACCACTAGACTATACATGTTACTGCCCACCACTATACTATACATGTTACTGCCCACCACTATACTATACATGTTACTGCCCACCACTAGACTATACATGTTACTGCCCACCACTATACATGTTACTGTCCACCACTATACATGTTACTGCCCACCACTATACATGTTACTGTCCACCACTATACATGTTACTGTCCACCACTATACATGTTACTGCCCACCACTAGACTATACATGTTACTGTCCACCACTAGACTATACATGTTACTGTCCACCACTATACATGTTACTGCCCACCACTATACATGTTACTGCCCACCACAATACATGTTACTGTCCACCACTATACATGTTACTGCCCACCACTAGACTATACATGTTACTGCCCACCACTATACATGTTACTGCCCACCACTATACATGTTACTGTCCACCACTATACATGTTACTGCCCACCACTAGACTATACATGTTACTGCCCACCACTATACATGTTACTGCCCACCACTATACATGTTACTGTCCACCACTATACATGTTACTGTCCACCACTAGACATATTACTGCCCACCACTAGACTATACATGTTACTGCCCACCACTATACTATACATGTTACTGCCCACCACTAGACTATACATGTTACTGCCCACCACTATACATGTTACTGTCCACCACTATACATGTTACTGCCCACCACTAGACTATACATGTTACTGTCCACCACTATACATGTTACTGCCCACCACTAGACTATACATGTTACTGCCCACCACTAGACTATACATGTTACTGCCCACCACTATACATGTTACTGCCCACCACTATACATGTTACTGCCCACCACTAGACTATACATGTTACTGTCCACCACTAGACTATACATGTTACTGCCCACCACTATACATGTTACTGCCCACCACTATACATGTTACTGCCCACCACTAGACTATACATGTTACTGCCCATCACTAGACTATACATGTTACTGCCCACCACTATACATGTTACTGTCCACCACTATACATGTTACTGCCCACCACTAGACTCTACATGTTACTGTCCACCACTAGACTATACATGTTACTGCCCACCACTAGACTATACATGTTACTGTCCACCACTAGACTCTACATGTTACTGCCCTCCACTAGACTATACATGTTACTGTCCACCACTAGACTATACATGTTACTGCCCACCACTAGACTATACATGTTACTGCCCACCACTATACATGTTACTGCCCACCACTAGACTATACATGTTACTGCCCACCACTAGACTATACATGTTACTGTCCACCACTAGACTATACATGTTACTGCCCACCACTAGACTATACATGTTACTGCCCACCACTAGACTATACATGTTACTCTCCACCACTATACATGTTACTGTCCACCACTAGACTATACATGTTACTGTCCACCACTATACATGTTACTGTCCACCACTATACATGTTACTGTCCACCACTATACATGTTACTGCCCACCACTAGACTATACATGTTACTGCCCACCACTATACTATACATGTTACTGCCCACCACTATACATGTTACTGTCCACCACTATACATGTTACTGCCCACCACTAGACTATACATGTTACTGCCCACCACTATACTATACATGTTACTGCCCACCACTATACATGTTACTGTCCACCACTAGACTATGCATGTTACTGTCCACCACTATACATGTTACTGCCCACCACTAGACTATACATGTTACTGTCCACCACTATACATGTTACTGCCCACCACTATACATGTTACTGTCCACCACTATACATGTTACTGTCCACCACTATACATGTTACTGTCCACCACTATACATGTTACTGCCCACCACTAGACTATACATGTTACTGTCCACCACTAGACTATACATGTTACTGCCCACCACTAGACTATACATGTTACTGCCCACCACTATACTATACATGTTACTGCCCACCACTATACATGTTACTGTCCACCACTATTCATGTTACTGCCCACCACTATACATGTTACTGCCCATCACTAGACTATACATGTTACTGCCCACCACTAGACTATACATGTTACTGTCCACCACTAGACTATACATGTTACTGCCAACCACTAGACTATACATGTTACTGCCCACCACTAGACTATACATGTTACTCTCCACCACTATACATGTTACTGTCCACCACTAGACTATACATGTTACTGTCCACCACTATACATGTTACTGTCCACCACTATACATGTTACTGTCCACCACTATACATGTTACTGCCCACCACTAGACTATACATGTTACTGCCCACCACTAGACTATACATGTTACTGCCCACCACTATACATGTTACTGTCCACCACTATACATGTTACTGCCCACCACTAGACTATACATGTTACTGCCCACCACTATACTATACATGTTACTGCCCACCACTATACATGTTACTGTCCACCACTAGACTATACATGTTACTGTCCACCACTATACATGTTACTGCCCACCACTAGACTATACATGTTACTGTCCACCACTATACATGTTACTGCCCACCACTATACATGTTACTGTCCACCACTATACATGTTACTGTCCACCACTATACATGTTACTGTCCACCACTATACATGTTACTGTCCACCACTATACATGTTACTGCCCACCACTATACTATACATGTTACTGCCCACCACTATACTATACATGTTACTGCCCACCACTATACTATACATGTTACTGCCCACCACTATACATGTTACTGTCCACCACTATACATGTTACTGCCCACCACTATACATGTTACTGTCCACCACTATACATGTTACTGTCCACCACTATACATGTTACTGTCCACCACTATACATGTTACTGCCCACCACTAAACTATACATGTTACTGCCCACCACTATACTATACATGTTACTGCCCACCACTATACATGTTACTGTCCACCACTATACATGTTACTGCCCACCACTAGACTATACATGTTACTGCCCACCACTATACATGTTCCTGTCCACCACTAGACTATGCATGTTACTGTCCACCAATATACATGTTACTGCCCACCACTAGACTATACATGTTACTGTCCACCACTAGACTATACATGTTACTGTCCACCACTATACATGTTACTGTCCACCACTAGACTATACATGTTACTGCCCACCACTAGACAATACATGTTACTGCCCACCACTAGACTATACATGTTACTGTCCACCACTAGACTATACATGTTACTGCCCACCACTAGACTATACATGTTACTGCCCACCACTAGACTATACATGTTACTGTCCACCACTAGACTATACATGTTACTGTCCACCACTATACATGTTACTGTCCACCACTATACATGTTACTGTCCACCACTATACATGTTACTGCACACCACTATACTATACATGTTACTGCCCACCACTATACTATACATGTTACTGCCCACCACTATACTATACATGTTACTGCCCACCACTATACTATACATGTTACTGCCCACCACTATACATGTTACTGTCCACCACTATACATGTTACTGCCCACCACTATACATGTTACTGTCCACCACTATACATGTTACTGTCCACCACTATACATGTTACTGTCCACCACTATACATGTTACTGCCCACCACTAGACTATACATGTTACTGCCCACCACTATACTATACATGTTACTGCCCACCACTATACATGTTACTGTCCACCACTATACATGTTACTGCCCACCACTAGACTATACATGTTACTGCCCACCACTATACATGTTACTGTCCACCACTAGACTATGCATGTTACTGTCCACCAATATACATGTTACTGTCCACCACTAGACTCTACATGTTACTGCCCACCACTAGACAATACAGGTTACTGCCCACCATTAGACAATACATGTTACTGCCCACCACTAGACTATACATGTTACTGTCCACCACTAGACTATACATGTTACTGCCCACCACTAGACTATACATGTTACTGCCCCCACTAGACTATGCATGTTACTGTCCACCACTAGACTATACATGTTACTGTCCACCACTATACATGTTACTGTCCACCACTATACATGTTACTGTCAACCACTATACATGTTACTGTCCACCACTATACATGTTACTGCACACCACTATACTATACATGTTACTGCCCACCACTATACTATACATGTTACTGCCCACCACTATACTATACATGTTACTGCCCACCACTATACATGTTACTGTCCACCACTATACATGTTACTGCCCACCACTATACATGTTACTGTCCACCACTATACATGTTACTGTCCACCACTATACATGTTACTGTCCACCACTATACATGTTACTGCCCACCACTAGACTATACATGTTACTGTCCACCACTAGACTATACATGTTACTGTCCACCACTATACATGTTACTGCCCACCACTATACATGTTACTGCCCACCACAATACATGTTACTGTCCACCACTATACATGTTACTGCCCACCACTAGACTATACATGTTACTGCCCACCACTATACATGTTACTGCCCACCACTATACATGTTACTGTCCACCACTATACATGTTACTGCCCACCACTAGACTATACATGTTACTGCCCACCACTATACATGTTACTGCCCACCACTATACATGTTACTGTCCACCACTATACATGTTACTGTCCACCACTAGACATGTTACTGCCCACCACTAGACTATACATGTTACTGCCCACCACTATACTATACATGTTACTGCCCACCACTAGACTATACATGTTACTGCCCACCACTATACATGTTACTGTCCACCACTATACATGTTACTGCCCACCACTAGACTATACATGTTACTGTCCACCACTATACATGTTACTGCCCACCACTAGACTATACATGTTACTGCCCACCACTAGACTATACATGTTACTGCCCACCACTATACATGTTACTGCCCACCACTAGACTATACATGTTACTGTCCACCACTAGACTATACATGTTACTGCCCACCACTATACATGTTACTGCCCACCACTATACATGTTACTGCCCACCACTAGACTATACATGTTACTGCCCATCACTAGACTATACATGTTACTGCCCACCACTATACATGTTACTGTCCACCACTATACATGTTACTGCCCACCACTAGACTATACATGTTACTGTCCACCACTAGACTATACATGTTACTGCCCACCACTAGACTATACATGTTACTGTCCACCACTAGACTATACATGTTACTGCCCTACACTAGACTATACATGTTACTGTCCACCACTAGACTATACATGTTACTGCCCACCACTAGACTATACATGTTACTGCCCACCACTATACATGTTACTGCCCACCACTAGACTATACATGTTACTGCCCACCACTAGACTATACATGTTACTGTCCACCACTAGACTATACATGTTACTGCCACCACTAGACTATACATGTTACTGCCCACCACTAGACTATACATGTTACTGTCCACCACTATACATGTTACTGTCCACCACTAGACTATACATGTTACTGTCCACCACTATACATGTTACTGTCCACCACTATACATGTTACTGTCCACCACTATACATGTTACTGCCCACCACTAGACTATACATGTTACTGCCCACCACTATACTATACATGTTACTGCCCACCACTATACATGTTACTGTCCACCACTATACATGTTACTGCCCACCACTAGACTATACATGTTACTGCCCACCACTATACTATACATGTTACTGCCCACCACTATACATGTTACTGTCCACCACTAGACTATGCATGTTACTGTCCACCACTATACATGTTACTGCCCACCACTAGACTATACATGTTACTGTCCACCACTATACATGTTACTGCCCACCACTATACATGTTACTGTCCACCACTATACATGTTACTGTCCACCACTATACATGTTACTGTCCACCACTATACATGTTACTGCCCACCACTAGACTCTACATGTTACTGTCCACCACTAGACTATACATGTTACTGCCCACCACTATACTATACATGTTACTGCCCACCACTATACTATGCATGTTACTGCCCACCACTATACATGTTACTGTCCACCACTATACATGTTACTGCCCACCACTATACATGTTACTGTCCACCACTATACATGTTACTGTCCACCACTATACATGTTACTGTCCACCACTATACATGTTACTGCCCACCACTAGACTATACATGTTACTGCCCACCACTAGACTATACATGTTACTGCCCACCACTATACATGTTACTGTCCACCACTATACATGTTACTGCCCACCACTAGACTATACATGTTACTGCCCACCACTATACATGTTACTGTCCACCACTAGACTATACATGTTACTGTCCACCACTATACATGTTACTGCCCACCACTAGACTATACATGTTACTGTCCACCACTAGACTATACATGTTACTGTCCACCACTATACATGTTACTGTCCACCACTAGACTATACATGTTACTGCCCACCACTAGACTATACATGTTACTGCCCACCACTAGACTATACATGTTACTGTCCACCACTAGACTATACATGTTACTGCCCACCACTAGACTATACATGTTACTGCCCCCCACTAGACTATGCATGTTACTGTCCACCACTAGACTATACATGTTACTGTCCACCACTATACATGTTACTGTCCACCACTATACATGTTACTGTCCACCACTATACATGTTACTGCCCACCACTAGACTATACATGTTACTGCCCACCACTATACTATACATGTTACTGCCCACCACTATACATGTTACTGTCCACCACTATACATGTTACTGCCCACCACTAGACTATACATGTTACTGCCCACCACTAGACTATACATGTTACTGCCCACCACTATACATGTTACTGTCCACCACTATACATGTTACTGCCCACCACTATACATGTTACTGTCCACCACTAGACTATGCATGTTACTGTCCACCACTATACATGTTACTGCCCACCACTAGACTATACATGTTACTGTCCACCACTATACATGTTACTGCCCACCACTATACATGTTACTGTCCACCACTATACATGTTACTGTCCACCACTATACATGTTACTGCCCACCACTAGACTATACATGTTACTGCCCACCACTAGACTATACATGTTACTGCCCACCACTAGACTATACATGTTACTGCCCACCACTATACATGTTACTGTCCACCACTATACATGTTACTGCCCACCACTATACATGTTACTGTCCACCACTATACATGTTACTGTCCACCACTATACATGTTACTGTCCACCACTATACATGTTACTGCCCACCACTAGACTATACATGTTACTGCCCACCACTAGACTATACATGTTACTGCCCACCACTATACATGTTACTGTCCACCACTATACATGTTACTGCCCACCACTAGACTATACATGTTACTGCCCACCACTATACATGTTACTGTCCACCACTAGACTATGCATGTTACTGTCCACCACTATACATGTTACTGCCCACCACTAGACTATACATGTTACTGTCCACCACTAGACTATACATGTTACTGCCCACCACTAGACTATACATGTTACTGCCCACCACTATACATGTTACTGTCCACCACTATACATGTTACTGCACCACTAGACTATACATGTTACTGCCCACCACTATACATGTTACTGTCACCACTAGACTATACATGTTACTGCCCACCACTATACATGTTACTGCACCACTAGACTATACATGTTACTGTCCACCACTATACATGTTACTGCCCACCACTATACATGTTACTGTCCACCACTATACATGTTACTGTCCACCACTATACATGTTACTGCCACCACTATACATGTTACTGTCCACCACTATACATGTTACTGCCACCACTAGACTATACATGTTACTGCCCACCACTAGACTATACATGTTACTGCCCACCACTAGACTATACATGTTACTGCCCACCACTATACATGTTACTGTCCACCACTATACATGTTACTGTCCACCACTATACATGTTACTGCCCACCACTAGACTATACATGTTACTGCCCACCACTAGACTATACATGTTACTGCCCACCACTATACATGTTACTGTCCACCACTATACATGTTACTGCCCACCACTAGACTATACATGTTACTGCCCACCACTATACATGTTACTGTCCACCACTAGACTATGCATGTTACTGTCCACCACTATACATGTTACTGCCCACACACTATACATGTTACTGCCACCACTAGACTATACATGTTACTGTCCACCACTATACATGTTACTGCCACCACCACTATACATGTTACTGCCACACACTATACATGTTACTGCCCACCACTAGACTATACATGTTACTGTCCACACTAGACTATACATGTTACTGTCCACCACTATACATGTTACTGTCCACCACTATACATGTTACTGTCCACCACTATACATGTTACTGCCCACCACTAGACTATACATGTTACTGCCCACCACTATACTATGCATGTTACTGCCCACCACTATACATGTTACTGTCCACCACTATACATGTTACTGTCCACCACTATACATGTTACTGCCCAATACTAAACTATACATGTTACTGCCCACCACACTATACATGTTACTGCCCACCACTATACATGTTACTGTCCACCACTATACATGTTACTGCCCACCACTAGACTATACATGTTACTGCCCACCACTATACATGTTACTGCCACCACTAGACTATACATGTTACTGTCCACCACTATACATGTTACTGCCCACCACTAGACTATACATGTTACTGTCCACCACTAGACTATACATGTTACTGTCCACCACTATACATGTTACTGTCCACCACTAGACTATACATGTTACTGCCCACCACTAGACTATACATGTTACTGCCCACCACTAGACTATACATGTTACTGTCCACCACTAGACTATACATGTTACTGCCCACCACTATACATGTTACTGTCCACCACTATACATGTTACTGTCCACCACTATACATGTTACTGCCCACCACTAGACTATACATGTTACTGCCCACCACTATACTATACATGTTACTGCCCACCACTATACATGTTACTGTCCACCACTATACATGTTACTGCCCACCACTAGACTATACATGTTACTGCCCACCACTATACTATACATGTTACTGCCCACCACTATACATGTTACTGCCCACCACTAGACTATACATGTTACTGCCCACCACTATACATGTTACTGTCCACCACTAGACTATGCATGTTACTGTCCACCACTATACATGTTACTGCCCACCACTAGACTATACATGTTACTGTCCACCACTATACATGTTACTGTCCACCACTATACATGTTACTGCCCACCACTAGACTATACATGTTACTGCCCACCACTATACATGTTCCTGTCCACCACTAGACTATGCATGTTACTGTCCACCAATATACATGTTACTGCCCACCACTAGACTATACATGTTACTGTCCACCACTAGACTATACATGTTACTGTCCACCACTATACATGTTACTGTCCACCACTAGACTATACATGTTACTGCCCACCACTAGACTATACATGTTACTGCCCACCACTAGACTATACATGTTACTGCCCACCACTAGACTATACATGTTACTGTCCACCACTAGACTATACATGTTACTGCCCACCACTAGACTATACATGTTACTGCCCACCACTAGACTATACATGTTACTGTCCACCACTAGACTATACATGTTACTGTCCACCACTATACATGTTACTGTCCACCACTATACATGTTACTGTCCACCACTATACATGTTACTGCCCACCACTAGACTATACATGTTACTGCCCACCACTATACTATACATGTTACTGCCCACCACTATACATGTTACTGTCCACCACTATACATGTTACTGCCCACCACTAGACTATACATGTTACTGCCCACCACTATACATGTTACTGTCCACCACTAGACTATACATGTTACTGTCCACCACTATACATGTTACTGCCCACCACTAGACTATACATGTTACTGTCCACCACTAGACTATACATGTTACTGTCCACACTAGACTATACATGTTACTGTCCACCACTATACATGTTACTGCCACCACTAGACTATACATGTTACTGCCCACCACTAGACTATACATGTTACTGTCCACCACTATACATGTTACTGCCCACCACTAGACTATACATGTTACTGCCCACCACTAGACTATACATGTTACTGCCCACCACTAGACTATACATGTTACTGTCCACCACTAGACTATACATGTTACTGTCCACCACTATACATGTTACTGCCCACCACTAGACTATACATGTTACTGCCCACCACTAGACTATACATGTTACTGTCCACCACTAGACTATACATGTTACTGCCCATCACTAGACTATAGATGTTACTGCCCACCACTATACATGTTACTGTCCACCACTAGACTATACATGTTACTGCCCACCACTAGACTATACATGTTACTGTCCACCACTAGACTATACATGTTACTGTCCACCACTAGACTATACATGTTACTGTCCACCACTATACATGTTACTGCCCACCACTAGACTATACATGTTACTGTCCACCACTAGACTATACATGTTACTCTCCACCACTATACATGTTACTGCCCACCACTAGACTATACATGTTACTGTCCACCACTAGACTATACATGTTACTGTCCACCACTATACATGTTACTGCCCACCACTATACATGTTACTGTCCACCACTATACATGTTACTGCCCACCACTAGACTATACATGTTACTGCCCACCACTAGACTATACATGTTACTGCCCACCACTAGACTATACATGTTACTGTCCACCACTATACATGTTACTGCCCACCACTATACATGTTACTGCCCACCACTAGACTATACATGTTACTGCCCACCACTATACATGTTACTGCCCACCACTAGACTATACATGTTACTGCCCACCACTAGACTATACATGTTACTGTCCACCACTATACATGTTACTGTCCACCACTAGACTATACATGTTACTGCCCACCACTAGACTATACATGTTACTGCCCACCACTATACATGTTACTGCCCACCACTATACTATACATGTTACTGCCCACCACTAGACTATACATGTTACTGTCCACCTCTATACATGTTACTGCCCACCACTAGACTATACATGTTACTGCCCACCACTATACATGTTACTGCCCACCACTATACATGTTACTGTCCACCACTATACTATACATGTTACTGCCCACCACTAGACTATACATGTTACTGTCCACCACTAGACTATACATGTTACTGCCGACCACTAGACTATACATGATACTGCCCACCACTAGACTATACATGTTACTGCCCACCACTATACATGTTACTGTCCACCACTATACATGTTACTGCCCACCACTAGACTATACATGTTACTGTCCACCACTAGACTATACATGTTACTGCCCACCACTATACATGTTACTGTCCACCACTATACATGTTACTGCCCACCACTAGACTCTACATGTTACTGTCCACCACTAGACTATACATGTTACTGTCCACCACTAGACTATACATGTTACTGTCCACCACTAGACTATACATGTTACTGCCCACCACTAGACTATACATGTTACTGCCCACCACTAGACTATACATGTTACTGTCCACCACTAGACTATACATGTTACTGTCCACCACTATACATGTTACTGTCCACCACTATACATGTTACTGTCCACCACTATACATGTTACTGCCCACCACTAGACTATACATGTTACTGCCACCACTAGACTATACATGTTACTGCCCACCACTATACATGTTACTGTCCACCACTATACATGTTACTGCCCACCACTAGACTATACATGTTACTGCCCACCACTATACATGTTACTGTCCACCACTAGACTATACATGTTACTGTCCACCACTATACATGTTACTGCCCACCACTAGACTATACATGTTACTGTCCACCACTAGACTATACATGTTACTGTCCACCACTAGACTATACATGTTACTGTCCACCACTATACATGTTACTGCCCACCACTAGACTATACATGTTACTGCCCACCACTAGACTATACATGTTACTGTCCACCACTATACATGTTACTGCCCACCACTAGACTATACATGTTACTGCCCACCACTAGACTATACATGTTACTGCCCACCACTAGACTATACATGTTACTGTCCACCACTAGACTATACATGTTACTGTCCACCACTATACATGTTACTGCCCACCACTAGACTATACATGTTACTGCCCACCACTAGACTATACATGTTACTGTCCACCACTAGACTATACATGTTACTGCCCATCACTAGACTATACATGTTACTACCACCACTATACATGTTACTGTCCACCAATAGACTATACATGTTACTGCCCACCACTAGACTATACATGTTACTGTCCACCACTAGACTATACATGTTACTGTCCACCACTAGACTATACATGTTACTGTCCACCACTATACATGTTACTGCCCACCACTAGACTATACATGTTACTGTCCACCACTAGACTATACATGTTACTCTCCACCACTATACATGTTACTGCCCACCACTAGACTATACATGTTACTGTCCACCACTAGACTATACATGTTACTGTCCACCACTATACATGTTACTGCCCACCACTATACATGTTACTGTCCACCACTATACATGTTACTGCCCACCACTAGACTATACATGTTACTGCCCACCACTAGACTATACATGTTACTGCCCACCACTAGACTATACATGTTACTGCCCACCACTAGACTATACATGTTACTGCCCACCACTAGACTATACATGTTACTGTCCACCACTATACATGTTACTGCCCACCACTATACATGTTACTGCCCACCACTAGACTATACATGTTACTGCCCACCACTATACATGTTACTGCCCACCACTATACTATACATGTTACTGCCCACCACTAGACTATACATGTTACTGCCCACCACTAGACTATACATGTTACTGTCCACCACTATACATGTTACTGTCCACCACTATACATGTTACTGCCCACCACTAGACTATACATGTTACTGCCCACCACTATACATGTTACTGCCCACCACTATACTATACATGTTACTGCCCACCACTAGACTATACATGTTACTGTCCACCTCTATACATGTTACTGCCCACCACTAGACTATACATGTTACTGCCCACCACTATACATGTTACTGCCCACCACTATACATGTTACTGTCCACCACTATACTATACATGTTACTGCCCACCACTAGACTATACATGTTACTGTCCACCACTAGACTATACATGTTACTGCCACCACTAGACTATACATGATACTGCCCATCACTAGACTATACATGTTACTGCCCACCACTATACATGTTACTGTCCACCACTATACATGTTACTGCCCACCACTAGACTCTACATGTTACTGTCCACCACTAGACTATACATGTTACTGCCCACCACTATACATGTTACTGTCCACCACTATACATGTTACTGCCCACCACTAGACTCTACATGTTACTGTCCACCACTAGACTATACATGTTACTGTCCACCACTAGACTCTACATGTTACTGCCCACCACTAGACTATACATGTTACTGTCCACCACTAGACTATACATGTTACTGCCCACCACTAGACTATACATGTTACTGCCCACCACTAGACTATACATGTTACTGTCCACCACTATACATGTTACTGCCCACCACTAGACTATACATGTTACTGCCCACCACTAGACTATACATGTTACTGCCCCACACTAGACTATACATGTTACTGTCCACCACTAGACTATACATGTTACTGTCCACCACTATACATGTTACTGTCCACCACTATACATGTTACTGTCCACCACTATACATGTTACTGCCCACCACTAGACTATACATGTTACTGCCCACCACTATACTATACATGTTACTGCCCACCACTATACATGTTACTGTCCACCACTATACATGTTACTGCCCACCACTAGACTATACATGTTACTGCCCACCACTATACTATACATGTTACTGCCCACCACTATACATGTTACTGTCCACCACTATACATGTTACTGCCCACCACTAGACTATACATGTTACTGCCCACCACTATACATGTTACTGTCCACCACTAGACTATGCATGTTACTGTCCACCACTATACATGTTACTGTCCACCACTAGACTATACATGTTACTGTCCACCACTATACATGTTACTGCCCACCACTATACATGTTACTGTCCACCACTATACATGTTACTGCACACCACTATACTATACATGTTACTGCCCACCACTAGACTATACATGTTACTGCCCACCACTATACTATACATGTTACTGCCCACCACTATACATGTTACTGTCCACCACTATACATGTTACTGCCCACCACTAGACTATACATGTTACTGTCCACCACTAGACTATACATGTTACTGCCCACCACTAGACTATACATGTTACTGCCCACCACTAGACTATACATGTTACTGTCCACCACTAGACTATACATGTTACTGTCCACCACTATACATGTTACTGTCCACCACTATACATGTTACTGTCCACCACTATACATGTTACTGCCCACCACTATACTATACATGTTACTGCCCACCACTATACTATACATGTTACTGCCCACCACTATACATGTTACTGTCCACCACTATACATGTTACTGCCCACCACTAGACTATACATGTTACTGCCCACCACTATACATGTTACTGTCCACCACTAGACTATGCATGTTACTGTCCACCACTATACATGTTACTTCCCACCACTATACATGTTACTGTCCACCACTATACATGTTACTGTCCACCACTATACATGTTACTGCACACCACTATACTATACATGTTACTGCCCACCACTAGACTATACATGTTACTGCCCACCACTATACTATACATGTTACTGCCCACCACTATACATGTTACTGTCCACCACTATACATGTTACTGCCCACCACTATACATGTTACTGTCCACCACTATACATGTTACTGTCCACCACTATACATGTTACTGTCCACCACTATACATGTTACTGCCCACCACTAGACTATACATGTTACTGCCCACCACTATACTATACATGTTACTGCCCACCACTATACATGTTACTGTCCACCACTATACATGTTACTGCCCACCACTAGACTATACATGTTACTGCCCACCACTATACATGTTCCTGTCCACCACTAGACTATGCATGTTACTGTCCACCAATATACATGTTACTGCCCACCACTAGACTATACATGTTACTGTCCACCACTAGACTATACATGTTACTGTCCACCACTATACATGTTACTGTCCACCACTAGACTCTACATGTTACTGCCCACCACTAGACAATACATGTTACTGCCCACCACTAGACTATACATGTTACTGCCCACCACTAGACTATACATGTTACTGCCCCCCACTAGACTATGCATGTTACTGTCCACCACTAGACTATACATGTTACTGTCCACCACTATACATGTTACTGTCCACCACTATACATGTTACTGTCCACCACTATACATGTTACTGCCCACCACTAGACTATACATGTTACTGCCCACCACTATACTATACATGTTACTGCCCACCACTATACATGTTACTGTCCACCACTATACATGTTACTGCCCACCACTAGACTATACATGTTACTGCCCACCACTATACATGTTACTGTCCACCACTAGACTATACATGTTACTGTCCACCACTATACATGTTACTGCCCACCACTAGACTATACATGTTACTGTCCACCACTATACATGTTACTGTCCACCACTATACATGTTACTGCCACCACTAGACTATACATGTTACTGCCCACCACTATACTATACATGTTACTGCCCACCACTATACATGTTACTGTCCACCACTATACATGTTACTGCCCACCACTAGACTATACATGTTACTGCCCACCACTATACATGTTACTGTCCACCACTAGACTATGCATGTTACTGTCCACCACTATACATGTTACTGCCCACCACTAGACTATACATGTTACTGTCCACCACTAGACTATACATGTTACTGTCCACCACTATACATGTTACTGTCCACCACTAGACTATACATGTTACTGCCCACCACTAGACTATACATGTTACTGCCCACCACTAGACAATACATGTTACTGCCCACACTAGACTATACATGTTACTGCCCCCACTAGACTATACATGTTACTGTCCACCACTAGACTATACATGTTACTGTCCACCACTATACATGTTACTGTCCACCACTATACATGTTACTGTCCACCACTATACATGTTACTGCCCACCACTAGACTATACATGTTACTGCCCACCACTAGACTATACATGTTACTGCCCACCACTATACATGTTACTGTCCACCACTATACATGTTACTGCCCACCACTAGACTATACATGTTACTGCCCACCACTATACATGTTACTGTCCACCACTAGACTATACATGTTACTGTCCACCACTATACATGTTACTGCCCACCACTAGACTATACATGTTACTGTCCACCACTAGACTATACATGTTACTGTCCACCACTAGACTATACATGTTACTGTCCACCACTATACATGTTACTGCCCACCACTAGACTATACATGTTACTGCCCACCACTAGACTATACATGTTACTGCCCACCACTAGACTATACATGTTACTGTCCACCACTATACATGTTACTGCCCACCACTATACATGTTACTGTCCACCACTATACATGTTACTGCCCACCACTAGACTATACATGTTACTGCCCACCACTATACTATACATGTTACTGCCCACCACTATACATGTTACTGTCCACCACTATACATGTTACTGCCCACCACTAGACTATACATGTTACTGCCCACCACTATACTATACATGTTACTGCCCACCACTATACATGTTACTGTCCACCACTATACATGTTACTGCCCACCACTAGACTATACATGTTACTGCCCACCACTATACATGTTACTGTCCACCACTAGACTATACATGTTACTGTCCACCACTATACATGTTACTGCCCACCACTAGACTATACATGTTACTGTCCACCACTATACATGTTACTGCCCACCACTATACATGTTACTGTCCACCACTATACATGTTACTGTCCACCACTATACATGTTACTGCACACCACTATACTATACATGTTACTGCCCACCACTATACTATACATGTTACTGCCCACCACTATACTATACATGTTACTGCCCACCACTATACATGTTACTGTCCACCACTATACATGTTACTGCCCACCACTATACATGTTACTGTCCACCACTATACATGTTACTGTCCACCACTATACATGTTACTGTCCACCACTATACATGTTACTGCCCACCACTAGACTATACATGTTACTGCCCACCACTATACTATACATGTTACTGCCCACCACTATACATGTTACTGTCCACCACTATACATGTTACTGCCCACCACTAGACTATACATGTTACTGCCCACCACTATACATGTTACTGTCCACCACTAGACTATGTTACTGTCCACCAATATACATGTTACTGCCCACCACTAGACTATACATGTTACTGTCCACCACTAGACTATACATGTTACTGTCCACCACTATACATGTTACTGTCCACCACTAGACTCTACATGTTACTGCCCACCACTAGACAATACAG
Source organism: Oncorhynchus kisutch (assembly GCF_002021735.2). Lineage (NCBI taxonomy): Eukaryota > Metazoa > Chordata > Actinopteri > Salmoniformes > Salmonidae > Oncorhynchus > Oncorhynchus kisutch. Next base: position 46,768,054 of record NC_034201.2, read on the forward strand.
GTTACTGCCCACCACTAGACAATACATGTTACTGCCCACCACTAGACTATACATGTTACTGTCCACCACTAGACTATACATGTTACTGCCCACCACTAGACTATACATGTTACTGCCCACCACTAGACTATACATGTTACTGTCCACCACTAGACTATACATGTTACTGTCCACCACTATACATGTTACTGTCCACCACTATACATGTTACTGTCCACCACTATACATGTTACTGCCCACCACTAGACTATACATGTTACTGCCCACCACTATACTATACATGTTACTGCCCACCACTATACATGTTACTGTCCACCACTATACATGTTACTGCCCACCACTAGACTATACATGTTACTGCCCACCACTATACATGTTACTGTCCACCACTAGACTATACATGTTACTGTCCACCACTATACATGTTACTGCCCACCACTAGACTATACATGTTACTGTCCACCACTAGACTATACATGTTACTGTCCACCACTAGACTATACATGTTACTGTCCACCACTATACATGTTACTGCCCACCACTAGACTATACATGTTACTGCCCACCACTAGACTATACATGTTACTGTCCACCACTATACATGTTACTGCCCACCACTAGACTATACATGTTACTGCCCACCACTAGACTATACATGTTACTGCCCACCACTAGACTATACATGTTACTGTCCACCACTAGACTATACATGTTACTGTCCACCACTATACATGTTACTGCCCACCACTAGACTATACATGTTACTGCCCACCACTAGACTATACATGTTACTGTCCACCACTAGACTATACATGTTACTGCCCACCACTAGACTATACATGTTACTGCCCACCACTATACATGTTACTGCCCACCACTAGACTATACATGTTACTGTCCACCACTAGACTATACATGTTACTGTCCACCACTATACATGTTACTGCCCACCACTAGACTATACATGTTACTGTCCACCACTAGACTATACATGTTACTGTCCACCACTATACATGTTACTGCCCACCACTATACATGTTACTGCCCACCACTATACATGTTACTGCCCACCACTAGACTATACATGTTACTGCCCACCACTATACATGTTACTGCCCACCACTATACATGTTACTGTCCACCACTATACATGTTACTGTCCACCACTATACATGTTACTGCCCACCACTAGACTATACATGTTACTGCCCACCACTATACATGTTACTGCCCACCACTATACTATACATGTTACTGCCCACCACTAGACTATACATGTTACTGTCCACCTCTATACATGTTACTGTCCACCACTAGACTATACATGTTACTGCCCACCACTATACATGTTACTGCCCACCACTATACATGTTACTGTCCACCACTATACTATACATGTTACTGCCCACCACTAGACTATACATGTTACTGTCCACCACTAGACTATACATGTTACTGCCGACCACTAGACTATACATGATACTGCCCATCACTAGACTATACATGTTACTGCCCACCACTATACATGTTACTGCCCACCACTAGACTCTACATGTTACTGTCCACCACTAGACTATACATGTTACTGCCCACCACTATACATGTTACTGTCCAACACTATACATGTTACTGCCCACCACTAGACTCTACATGTTACTGTCCACCACTAGACTATACATGTTACTGTCCACCACTAGACTATACATGTTACTGCCCACCACTAGACTATACATGTTACTGTCCACCACTAGACTATACATGTTACTGCCCACCACTAGACTATACATGTTACTGCCCACCACTAGACTATACATGTTACTGTCCACCACTATACATGTTACTGCCCACCACTAGACTATACATGTTACTGCCCACCACTAGACTATACATGTTACTGCCCACCACTAGACTATACATGTTACTGCCCACCACTATACTATACATGTTACTGCCCACCACTATACATGTTACTGTCCACCACTATACATGTTACTGCCCACCACTAGACTATACATGTTACTGCCCACCACTAGACTATACATGTTACTGCCCACCACTATACATGTTACTGTCCACCACTATACATGTTACTGCCCACCACTAGACTATACATGTTACTGCCCACCACTATACATGTTACTGTCCACCACTAGACTATACATGTTACTGTCCACCACTATACATGTTACTGTCCACCACTAGACTATACATGTTACTGTCCACCACTATACATGTTACTGCCACCACTATACATGTTACTGTCCACCACTATACATGTTACTGCCCACCACTAGACTATACATGTTACTGCCCACCACTAGACTATACATGTTACTGCCACCACTAGACTATACATGTTACTGCCCACCACTATACATGTTACTGTCCACCACTATACATGTTACTGCCCACCACTAGACTATACATGTTACTGTCCACCACTAGACTATACATGTTACTGCCCACCACTAGACTATACATGTTACTGCCCACCACTAGACTACATGTTACTGTCCACCACTAGACTATACATGTTACTGTCCACCACTATACATGTTACTGTCCACCACTATACATGTTACTGTCCACCACTATACATGTTACTGCCCACCACTAGACTATACATGTTACTGCCACCACTAGACTATACATGTTACTGTCCACCACTATACATGTTACTGCCCACCACTAGACTATACATGTTACTGCCCACCACTAGACTATACATGTTACTGCCCACCACTATACATGTTACTGTCCACCACTATACATGTTACTGCCCACCACTAGACTATACATGTTACTGCCCACCACTATACATGTTACTGTCCACCACTAGACTATACATGTTACTGTCCACCACTATACATGTTACTTCCACCACTATACATGTTACTGTCCACCACTATACATGTTACTGTCCACCACTATACATGTTACTGCCACCACTATACTATACATGTTACTGTCCACCACTATACATGTTACTGCCCACCACTATACTATACATGTTACTGCCCACCACTATACTATACATGTTACTGTCCACCACTATACATGTTACTGCCCACCACTATACATGTTACTGTCCACCACTATACATGTTACTGTCCACCACTATACATGTTACTGTCCACCACTATACATGTTACTGCCCACCACTAGACTATACATGTTACTGCCCACCACTATACTATACATGTTACTGCCCACCACTATACATGTTACTGTCCACCACTATACATGTTACTGCCCACCACTAGACTATACATGTTACTACTGCCCACCACTATACATGTTCCTGTCCACCACTAGACTATGCATGTTACTGTCCACCAATATACATGTTACTGCCCACCACTAGACTATACATGTTACTGTCCACCACTAGACTATACATGTTACTGTCCACCACTATACATGTTACTGTCCACCACTAGACTATACATGTTACTGCCCACCACTAGACTATACATGTTACTGCCCACCACTAGACTATACATGTTACTGCCCACCACTAGACTATACATGTTACTGCCCACCACTAGACTATACATGTTACTGTCCACCACTAGACTATACATGTTACTGTCCACCACTATACATGTTACTGTCCACCACTATACATGTTACTGTCCACCACTATACATGTTACTGCCCACCACTAGACTATACATGTTACTGCCCACCACTATACTATACATGTTACTGCCCACCACTATACATGTTACTGTCCACCACTATACATGTTACTGCCCACCACTAGACTATACATGTTACTGCCCACCACTATACATGTTACTGTCCACCACTAGACTATGCATGTTACTGTCCACCACTATACATGTTACTGCCCACCACTAGACTATACATGTTACTGTCCACCACTATACATGTTACTGTCCACCACTATACATGTTACTGTCACCACTATACATGTTACTGCCCACCACTAAACTATACATGTTACTGCCCACCACTATACTATACATGTTACTGCCCACCACTATACATGTTACTGTCCACCACTATACATGTTACTGCCCACCACTAGACTATACATGTTACTGCCACCACTATACATGTTACTGTCCACCACTAGACTATACATGTTACTGTCCACCAATATACATGTTACTGCCCACCACTAGACTATACATGTTACTGTCCACCACTAGACTATACATGTTACTGTCCACCACTATACATGTTACTGTCCACCACTAGACTATACATGTTACTGCCACCACTAGACTATACATGTTACTGCCCACCACTAGACTATACATGTTACTGCCCACCACTAGACTATACATGTTACTGCCCCCCACTAGACTATGCATGTTACTGTCCACCACTAGACTATACATGTTACTGTCCACCACTATACATGTTACTGTCCACCACTATACATGTTACTGTCCACCACTATACATGTTACTGCCCACCACTAGACTATACATGTTACTGCCACCACTATACTATACATGTTACTGCCACCACTATACATGTTACTGTCCACCACTATACATGTTACTGCCCACCACTAGACTATACATGTTACTGCCCACCACTATACATGTTACTGTCCACCACTAGACTATACATGTTACTGTCCACCACTATACATGTTACTGCCCACCACTAGACTATACATGTTACTGTCCACCACTAGACTATACATGTTACTGTCCACCACTAGACTATACATGTTACTGTCCACCACTATACATGTTACTGCCCACCACTAGACTATACATGTTACTGCCCACCACTAGACTATACATGTTACTGCCCACCACTAGACTATACATGTTACTGTCCACCACTATACATGTTACTGCCCACCACTATACATGTTACTGTCCACCACTATACATGTTACTGCCCACCACTAGACTATACATGTTACTGCCACCACTATACTATACATGTTACTGCCCACCACTATACATGTTACTGTCCACCACTATACATGTTACTGCCCACCACTAGACTATACATGTTACTGCCCACCACTATACTATACATGTTACTGCCCACCACTATACATGTTACTGTCCACCACTATACATGTTACTGCCCACCACTAGACTATACATGTTACTGCCCACCACTATACATGTTACTGTCCACCACTAGACTATACATGTTACTGTCCACCACTATACATGTTACTGCCCACCACTAGACTATACATGTTACTGTCCACCACTATACATGTTACTGCCCACCACTATACATGTTACTGTCCACCACTATACATGTTACTGTCCACCACTATACATGTTACTGCACACCACTATACTATACATGTTACTGCCCACCACTATACTATACATGTTACTGCCCACCACTATACTATACATGTTACTGCCACCACTATACATGTTACTGTCCACCACTATACATGTTACTGCCCACCACTATACATGTTACTGTCCACCACTATACATGTTACTGTCCACCACTATACATGTTACTGTCCACCACTATACATGTTACTGCCCACCACTAGACTATACATGTTACTGCCCACCACTATACTATACATGTTACTGCCCACCACTATACATGTTACTGTCCACCACTATACATGTTACTGCCCACCACTAGACTATACATGTTACTGCCCACCACTATACATGTTACTGTCCACCACTAGACTATGCATGTTACTGTCCACCAATATACATGTTACTGCCCACCACTAGACTATACATGTTACTGTCCACCACTAGACTATACATGTTACTGTCCACCACTATACATGTTACTGTCCACCACTAGACTCTACATGTTACTGCCACCACTAGACATACATGTTACTGCCCACCACTAGACAATACATGTTACTGCCCACCACTAGACTATACATGTTACTGTCCACCACTAGACTATACATGTTACTGCCCACCACTAGACAATACATGTTACTGCCCACCACTAGACTATACATGTTACTGTCCACCACTAGACTATACATGTTACTGTCCACCACTATACATGTTACTGTCCACCACTATACATGTTACTGTCCACCACTATACATGTTACTGCCCACCACTAGACTATACATGTTACTGCCCACCACTATACTATACATGTTACTGCCCACCACTATACATGTTACTGTCCACCACTATACATGTTACTGCCCACCACTAGACTATACATGTTACTGCCCACCACTATACATGTTACTGTCCACCACTAGACTATGCATGTTACTGTCCACCACTATACATGTTACTGCCCACCACTAGACTATACATGTTACTGTCCACCACTAGACTATACATGTTACTGCCCAACACTAGACTACACATGTTACTGTCCACCACTATACATGTTACTGCCCACCACTAGACTATACATGTTACTGCCCACCACTAGACTATACATGTTACTGTCCACCACTATACATGTTACTGCCCACCACTAGACTATACATGTTACTGCCCACCACTAGACTATACATGTTACTGCCCACCACTAGACTATACATGTTACTGTCCACCACTAGACTATACATGTTACTGTCCACCACTATACATGTTACTGCCACCACTAGACTATACATGTTACTGCCCACCACTAGACTATACATGTTACTGTCCACCACTAGACTATACATGTTACTGCCCACCACTAGACTATACATGTTACTGCCACCACTAGACATGTTACTGCCCACCACTAGACTATACATGTTACTGTCCACCACTAGACTATACATGTTACTCTCCACCACTATACATGTTACTGCCCACCACTAGACTATACATGTTACTGTCCACCACTAGACTATACATGTTACTGTCCACCACTATACATGTTACTGCCCACCACTATACATGTTACTGCCCACCACTATACATGTTACTGCCCACCACTAGATACATGTTACTGCCCACCACTATACATGTTACTGCCCACCACTATACATGTTACTGCCACCACTATACATGTTACTGTCCACCACTATACATGTTACTGCCCACCACTAGACTATACATGTTACTGCCCACCACTATACATGTTACTGCCCACCACTAACTATACATGTTACTGCCCACCACTAGACTATACATGTTACTGTCCACCTACTATACATGTTACTGTCCACCACTAGACTATACATGTTACTGCCCACCACTATACATGTTACTGCCCACCACTATACATGTTACTGTCCACCACTAGACTATACATGTTACTGCCCACCACTAGACTATACATGTTACTGTCCACCACTAGACTATACATGTTACTGCCCACCACTAGACTATACATGTTACTGCCCACCACTAGACTATACATGTTACTGCCCACCACTATACATGTTACTGTCCACCACTATACATGTTACTGCCCACCACTAGACTCTACATGTTACTGTCCACCACTAGACTATACATGTTACTGCCCACCACTATACATGTTACTGTCCACCACTATACATGTTACTGCCCACCACTAGACTCTACATGTTACTGTCCACCACTAGACTATACATGTTACTGCCACCACTAGACTATACATGTTACTGCCCACCACTAGACTATACATGTTACTGTCCACCACTAGACTATACATGTTACTGCCCACCACTAGACTATACATGTTACTGCCCACCACTAGACTATACATGTTACTGTCCACCACTATACATGTTACTGCCCACCACTAGACTATACATGTTACTGCCCACCACTAGACTATACATGTTACTGCCCACCACTAGACTATACATGTTACTGCCACCACTAGACTATACATGTTACTGTCCACCACTAGACTATACATGTTACTGCCCACCACTAGACTATACATGTTACTGCCCACCACTATACATGTTACTGTCCACCACTATACATGTTACTGCCCACCACTAGACTATACATGTTACTGCCCACCACTATACATGTTACTGTCCACCACTAGACTATACATGTTACTGCCCACCACTAGACTATACATGTTACTGCCCACCACTATACATGTTACTGCCCACCACTACTATACATGTTACTGCCCACCACTAGACTATACATGTTACTGCCCACCACTATACATGTTACTGTCCACCACTATACATGTTACTGTCCACCACTATACATGTTACTGCCCACCACTAGACTATACATGTTACTGCCCACCACTATACATGTTACTGCCCACCACTATACATGTTACTGACTATACATGTTACTGCCCACCACTAGACTATACATGTTACTGTCCACCACTATACATGTTACTGCCCACCACTAGACTATACATGTTACTGCCCACCACTATACATGTTACTGCCCACCCACTATACATGTTACTGTCCACCACTATACTATACATGTTACTGCCCACCACTAGACTATACATGTTACTGTCCACCACTAGACTATACATGTTACTGCCAACCACTAGACTATACATGATACTGCCCACCACTAGACTATACATGTTACTGCCCACCACTATACATGTTACTGTCCACACTATACATGTTACTGCCCACCACTAGATACATGTTACTGTCCACCACTAGACTATACATGTTACTGCCCACCACTATACATGTTACTGTCCACCACTATACATGTTACTGCCCACCACTAGACTCTACATGTTACTGTCCACCACTAGACTATACATGTTACTGTCCACACTAGACTATACATGTTACTGCCCACCACTAGACTATACATGTTACTGTCCACCACTAGACTATACATGTTACTGCCACCACTAGACTATACATGTTACTGTCCACCACTATACATGTTACTGCCCACCACTAGACTATACATGTTACTGCCCACCACTAGACTATACATGTTACTGTCCACCACTATACATGTTACTGCCCACCACTAGACTATACATGTTACTGCCCACCACTAGACTATACATGTTACTGCCCACCACTAGACTATACATGTTACTGTCCACCACTAGACTATACATGTTACTGTCCACCACTATACATGTTACTGTCCACCACTATACATGTTACTGTCCACCACTATACATGTTACTGCCCACCACTAGACTATACATGTTACTGCCCACCACTATACTATACATGTTACTGCCCACCACTATACATGTTACTGTCCACCACTATACATGTTACTGCCACCACTAGACTATACATGTTACTGCCCACCACTATACTATACATGTTACTGCCCACCACTATACATGTTACTGTCCACCACTATACATGTTGCCCACCACTAGACTATACATGTTACTGCCCCCACTATACATGTTACTGTCCACCACTAGACTATGCATGTTACTGTCCACCACTATACATGTTACTGTCCACCACTAGACTATACATGTTACTGTCCACCACTATACATGTTACTGCCCACCACTATACATGTTACTGTCCACCACTATACATGTTACTGTCCACCACTATACATGTTACTGCCCACCACTATACTATACATGTTACTGCCCACCACTATACTATACATGTTACTGCCCACCACTAGACTATACATGTTACTGCCCACCACTATACATGTTACTGTCCACCACTATACATGTTACTGTCCACCACTATACATGTTACTGTCCACCACTATACATGTTACTGCCCACCACTAGACTATACATGTTACTGCCCACCACTAGACTATACATGTTACTGCCCACCACTATACATGTTACTGTCCACCACTATACATGTTACTGCCCACCACTAGACTATACATGTTACTGCCCACCACTAGACTATACATGTTACTGCCACCACTATACATGTTACTGCCCACCACTATACATGTTACTGCCCACCACTAGACTATACATGTTACTGCCCACCACTAGACTATACATGTTACTGTCCACCACTATACATGTTACTGCCCACCACTAGACATACATGTTACTGCCCACCACTATACATGTTACTGCCCACCACTATACATGTTACTGTCCACCACTAGACTATACATGTTACTGCCCACCACTATACATGTTACTGCCCACCACTATACATGTTACTGCCCACCACTAGACTATACATGTTACTGTCCACCACTAGACTATACATGTTACTGTCCACCACTAGACTATACATGTTACTGCCCACCACTAGACTATACATGTTACTGTCCACCACTAGACTATACATGTTACTGCCCACCACTAGACTATACATGTTACTGTCCACCACTATACATGTTACTGCCCACCACTAGACTATACATGTTACTGCCCACCACTAGACTATACATGTTACTGTCCACCACTATACATGTTACTGCCCACCACTAGACTATACATGTTACTGCCCACCACTAGACTATACATGTTACTGCCCCCACTAGACTATACATGTTACTGTCCACCACTAGACTATACATGTTACTGTCCACCACTATACATGTTACTGTCCACCACTATACATGTTACTGTCCACCACTATACATGTTACTGCCCACCACTAGACTATACATGTTACTGCCCACCACTATACTATACATGTTACTGCCCACCACTATACATGTTACTGTCCACCACTATACATGTTACTGCCCACCACTAGACTATACATGTTACTGCCCACCACTATACTATACATGTTACTGCCCACCACTATACATGTTACTGTCCACCACTATACATGTTACTGCCCACCACTAGACTATACATGTTACTGCCCACCACTATACATGTTACTGTCCACCACTAGACTATGCATGTTACTGTCCACCACTATACATGTTACTGTCCACCACTAGACTATACATGTTACTGTCCACCACTATACATGTTACTGCCCACCACTATACATGTTACTGTCCACCACTATACATGTTACTGTCCACCACTATACATGTTACTGCCCACCACTAGACTATACATGTTACTGCCCACCACTAGACTATACATGTTACTGCCCACCACTAGACTATACATGTTACTGCCCACCACTATACATGTTACTGTCCACCACTATACATGTTACTGCCACCACTATACATGTTACTGTCCACCACTATACATGTTACTGCCACCACTAGACTATACATGTTACTGCCCACCACTATACTATACATGTTACTGCCCACCACTATACATGTTACTGTCCACCACTATACATGTTACTGCCCACCACTAGACTATACATGTTACTGCCCACCACTAGACTATACATGTTACTGCCCACCACTATACATGTTACTGTCCACCACTATACATGTTACTGCCCACCACTAGACTATACATGTTACTGCCCACCACTAGACTATACATGTTACTGTCCACCACTATACATGTTACTGCCACCACTAGACTATACATGTTACTGCCCACCACTATACATGTTACTGCCCACCACTATACATGTTACTGTCCACCACTAGACTATACATGTTACTGCCCACCACTAGACTATACATGTTACTGTCCACCACTAGACTATACATGTTACTGCCACCACTAGACTATACATGTTACTGCCACCACTAGACTATACATGTTACTGCCCACCACTATACATGTTACTGTCCACCACTATACATGTTACTGCCCACCACTAGACTATACATGTTACTGTCCACCACTAGACTATACATGTTACTGCCCACCACTATACATGTTACTGTCCACCACTATACATGTTACTGCCCACCACTAGACTATACATGTTACTGTCCACCACTAGACTATACATGTTACTGTCCACCACTAGACTATACATGTTACTGCCCACCACTAGACTATACATGTTACTGCCCACCACTAGACTATACATGTTACTGCCCACCACTAGACTATACATGTTACTGCCCACCACTAGACTATACATGTTACTGTCCACCACTATACATGTTACTGCCCACCACTAGACTATACATGTTACTGCCCACCACTAGACTATACATGTTACTGCCCACCACTAGACTATACATGTTACTGCCACCACTAGACTATACATGTTACTGTCCACCACTAGACTATACATGTTACTGCCCACCACTAGACTATACATGTTACTGCCACCACTATACATGTTACTGTCCACCACTATACATGTTACTGCCCACCACTAGACTATACATGTTACTGCCCACCACTATACATGTTACTGTCCACCACTAGACTATACATGTTACTGCCCACCACTAGACTATACATGTTACTGCCCCCACCACTATACATGTTACTGCCCACCACTAGACTATACATGTTACTGCCCACCACTAGACTATACATGTTACTGCCCACCACTATACATGTTACTGTCCACCACTATACATGTTACTGTCCACCACTATACATGTTACTGCCCACCACTAGACTATACATGTTACTGCCCACACTATACATGTTACTGCCCACCACTAGACTATACATGTTACTGCCCACCACTAGACTATACATGTTACTGTCCACCACTATACATGTTACTGCCCACCACTAGACTATACATGTTACTGCCCACCACTATACATGTTACTGCCCACCACTATACATGTTACTGTCCACCACACTATACATGTTACTGCCCACCACTAGACTATACATGTTACTGTCCACCACTAGACTATACATGTTACTGCCACCACTAGACTATACATGTTACTGCCACCACTAGACTATACATGTTACTGCCCACCACTATACATGTTACTGTCCACCACTATACATGTTACTGCCCACCACTAGACTATACATGTTACTGCCCACCACTAGACTATACATGTTACTGCCCACCACTATACATGTTACTGTCCACCACTATACATGTTACTGCCCACCACTAGACTATACATGTTACTGTCCACCACTAGACTATACATGTTACTGTCCACCACTAGACTATACATGTTACTGCCCACCACTAGACTATACATGTTACTGTCCACCACTAGACTATACATGTTACTGCCCACCACTAGACTATACATGTTACTGTCACCACTATACATGTTACTGCCCACCACTAGACTATACATGTTACTGCCCACCACTAGACTATACATGTTACTGTCCACCACTATACATGTTACTGCCCACCACTAGACTATACATGTTACTGCCCACCACTAGACTATACATGTTACTGCCCCCACTAGACTATACATGTTACTGTCCACCACTAGACTATACATGTTACTGTCCACCACTATACATGTTACTGTCCACCACTATACATGTTACTGTCCACCACTATACATGTTACTGCCCACCACTAGACTATACATGTTACTGCCCACCACTAGACTATACATGTTACTGCCCACCACTATACATGTTACTGTCCACCACTATACATGTTACTGCCCACCACTAGACTATACATGTTACTGCCCACCACTATACTATACATGTTACTGCCCACCACTATACATGTTACTGTCCACCACTATACATGTTACTGCCCACCACTAGACTATACATGTTACTGCCCACCACTATACATGTTACTGTCCACCACTAGACTATACATGTTACTGTCCACCACTATACATGTTACTGCCCACCACTAGACTATACATGTTACTGTCCACCACTATACATGTTACTGCCCACCACTATACATGTTACTGTCCACACTATACATGTTACTGTCCACCACTAGACTATACATGTTACTGCCACCACTAGACTATACATGTTACTGCCCACCACTAGACTATACATGTTACTGCCCACCACTATACATGTTACTGTCCACCACTATACATGTTACTGCCCACCACTAGACTATACATGTTACTGTCCACCACTAGACTATACATGTTACTGCCCACCACTATACATGTTACTGTCCACCACTATACATGTTACTGCCCACCACTAGACTATACATGTTACTGCCCACCACTAGACTATACATGTTACTGTCCACCACTAGACTATACATGTTACTGCCACCACTAGACTATACATGTTACTGTCCACCACTAGACTATACATGTTCCTGCCCACCACTAGACTATACATGTTACTGCCCACCACTAGACTATACATGTTACTGTCCACCACTATACATGTTACTGCCCACCACTAGACTATACATGTTACTGCCCACCACTAGACTATACATGTTACTGCCACCACTAGACTATACATGTTACTGCCCCCACTAGACTATACATGTTACTGTCCACCACTAGACTATACATGTTACTGCCCACCACTATACTATACATGTTACTGCCCACCACTATACATGTTACTGTCCACCACTATACATGTTACTGCCCACCACTAGACTATACATGTTACTGCCCACCACTATACATGTTACTGTCCACCACTAGACTATACATGTTACTGCCCACCACTAGACTATACATGTTACTGCCCACCACTATACATGTTACTGCCCACCACTAGACTATACATGTTACTGCCCACCACTAGACTATACATGTTACTGCCCACCACTATACATGTTACTGTCCACCACTATACATGTTACTGTCCACCACTATACATGTTACTGCCCACCACTAGACTATACATGTTACTGCCCACCACTATACATGTTACTGCCCACCACTAGACTATACATGTTACTGCCCACCACTAGACTATACATGTTACTGTCCACCACTATACATGTTACTGCCACCACTAGACTATACATGTTACTGCCCACCACTATACATGTTACTGCCCACCACTATACATGTTACTGTCCACCACTAGACTATACATGTTACTGCCCACCACTAGACTATACATGTTACTGTCCACCACTAGACTATACATGTTACTGCCACCACTAGACTATACATGTTACTGCCCACCACTAGACTATACATGTTACTGCCCACCACTATACATGTTACTGTCCACCACTATACATGTTACTGCCCACCACTAGACTATACATGTTACTGTCCACCACTAGACTATACATGTTACTGCCCACCACTATACATGTTACTGTCCACCACTATACATGTTACTGCCCACCACTAGACTATACATGTTACTGTCCACCACTAGACTATACATGTTACTGTCCACCACTAGACTATACATGTTACTGCCCACCACTAGACTATACATGTTACTGCCCACCACTAGACTATACATGTTACTGCCCACCACTAGACTATACATGTTACTGTCCACCACTATACATGTTACTGCCCACCACTAGACTATACATGTTACTGCCCACCACTAGACTATACATGTTACTGTCCACCACTATACATGTTACTGCCCACCACTAGACTATACATGTTACTGCCCACCACTAGACTATACATGTTACTGCCCACCACTAGACTATACATGTTACTGTCCACCACTAGACTATACATGTTACTGTCCACCACTATACATGTTACTGTCCACCACTATACATGTTACTGTCCACCACTATACATGTTACTGCCCACCACTAGACTATACATGTTACTGCCCACCACTATACTATACATGTTACTGCCCACCACTATACATGTTACTGTCCACCACTATACATGTTACTGCCCACCACTAGACTATACATGTTACTGCCCACCACTATACTATACATGTTACTGCCCACCACTATACATGTTACTGTCCACCACTATACATGTTACTGCCCACCACTAGACTATACATGTTACTGCCCACCACTATACATGTTACTGTCCACCACTAGACTATGCATGTTACTGTCCACCACTATACATGTTACTGTCCACCACTAGACTATACATGTTACTGTCCACCACTATACATGTTACTGCCCACCACTATACATGTTACTGTCCACCACTATACATGTTACTGTCCACCACTATACATGTTACTGCCACCACTAGACTATACATGTTACTGCCCACCACTATACTATACATGTTACTGCCCACCACTATACTATACATGTTACTGCCCACCACTATACATGTTACTGTCCACCACTATACATGTTACTGTCCACCACTATACATGTTACTGTCCACCACTATACATGTTACTGCCCACCACTAGACTATACATGTTACTGCCCACCACTATACTATACATGTTACTGCCCACCACTATACATGTTACTGTCCACCACTATACATGTTACTGCCCACCACTAGACTATACATGTTACTGCCCACCACTATACATGTTACTGTCCACCACTAGACTATACATGTTACTGTCCACCACTATACATGTTACTGCCCACCACTAGACTATACATGTTACTGTCCACCACTAGACTATACATGTTACTGTCCACCACTATACATGTTACTGTCCACCACTAGACTATACATGTTACTGCCCACCACTAGACTATACATGTTACTGCCCACCACTAGACTATACATGTTACTGCCCACCACTAGACTATACATGTTACTGTCCACCACTAGACTATACATGTTACTGCCCACCACTAGACTATACATGTTACTGCCCACCACTATACATGTTACTGTCCACCACTATACATGTTACTGCCCACCACTAGACTCTACATGTTACTGTCCACCACTAGACTATACATGTTACTGTCCACCACTAGACTCTACATGTTACTGCCCACCACTAGACTATACATGTTACTGTCCACCACTAGACTATACATGTTCCTGCCCACCACTAGACTATACATGTTACTGCCCACCACTAGACTATACATGTTACTGTCCACCACTATACATGTTACTGCCACCACTAGACTATACATGTTACTGCCCACCACTAGACTATACATGTTACTGCCCACCACTAGACTATACATGTTACTGCCCCCACTAGACTATACATGTTACTGTCCACCACTAGACTATACATGTTACTGTCCACCACTATACATGTTACTGTCCACCACTATACATGTTACTGTCCACCACTATACATGTTACTGCCCACCACTAGACTATACATGTTACTGCCCACCACTATACTATACATGTTACTGCCCACCACTATACATGTTACTGTCCACCACTATACATGTTACTGCCCACCACTAGACTATACATGTTACTGCCCACCACTAGACTATACATGTTACTGCCCACCACTATACATGTTACTGTCCACCACTATACATGTTACTGCCCACCACTAGACTATACATGTTACTGCCCACCACTATACATGTTACTGTCCACCACTAGACTATACATGTTACTGCCCACCACTAGACTATACATGTTACTGCCCACCACTATACATGTTACTGCCCACCACTAGACTATACATGTTACTGCCCACCACTAGACTATACATGTTACTGCCCACCACTATACATGTTACTGTCCACCACTATACATGTTACTGTCCACCACTATACATGTTACTGCCCACCACTAGACTATACATGTTACTGCCCACCACTATACATGTTACTGCCCACCACTAGACTATACATGTTACTGCCCACCACTAGACTATACATGTTACTGTCCACCACTATACATGTTACTGCCCACCACTAGACTATACATGTTACTGCCCACCACTATACATGTTACTGCCCACCACTATACATGTTACTGTCCACCACTAGACTATACATGTTACTGCCCACCACTAGACTATACATGTTACTGTCCACCACTAGACTATACATGTTACTGCCAACCACTAGACTATACATGATACTGCCCATCACTAGACTATACATGTTACTGCCCACCACTATACATGTTACTGTCCACCACTATACATGTTACTGCCCACCACTAGACTCTACATGTTACTGTCCACCACTAGACTATACATGTTACTGCCCACCACTATACATGTTACTGTCCACCACTATACATGTTACTGCCCACCACTAGACTCTACATGTTACTGTCCACCACTAGACTATACATGTTACTGTCCACCACTAGACTCTACATGTTACTGCCCACCACTAGACTATACATGTTACTGTCCACCACTAGACTATACATGTTACTGCCCACCACTAGACTATACATGTTACTGTCCACCACTATACATGTTACTGCCCACCACTAGACTATACATGTTACTGCCCACCACTAGACTATACATGTTACTGTCCACCACTATACATGTTACTGCCCACCACTAGACTATACATGTTACTGCCCACCACTAGACTATACATGTTACTGCCCCCCACTAGACTATACATGTTACTGTCCACCACTAGACTATACATGTTACTGTCCACCACTATACATGTTACTGTCCACCACTATACATGTTACTGTCCACCACTATACATGTTACTGCCCACCACTAGACTATACATGTTACTGCCCACCACTATACTATACATGTTACTGCCCACCACTATACATGTTACTGTCCACCACTATACATGTTACTGCCCACCACTAGACTATACATGTTACTGCCCACCACTATACTATACATGTTACTGCCCACCACTATACATGTTACTGTCCACCACTATACATGTTACTGCCCACCACTAGACTATACATGTTACTGCCCACCACTATACATGTTACTGTCCACCACTAGACTATGCATGTTACTGTCCACCACTATACATGTTACTGTCCACCACTAGACTATACATGTTACTGTCCACCACTATACATGTTACTGCCCACCACTATACATGTTACTGTCCACCACTATACATGTTACTGTCCACCACTATACATGTTACTGCCACCACTAGACTATACATGTTACTGCCCACCACTATACTATACATGTTACTGCCCACCACTAGACTATACATGTTACTGCCCACCACTATACATGTTACTGTCCACCACTATACATGTTACTGCCCACCACTATACATGTTACTGTCCACCACTATACATGTTACTGTCCACCACTATACATGTTACTGTCCACCACTATACATGTTACTGCCCACCACTAGACTATACATGTTACTGCCCACCACTATACTATACATGTTACTGCCCACCACTATACATGTTACTGTCCACCACTATACATGTTACTGCCCACCACTAGACTATACATGTTACTGCCCACCACTATACATGTTACTGTCCACCACTAGACTATACATGTTACTGTCCACCAATATACATGTTACTGCCCACCACTAGACTATACATGTTACTGTCCACCACTAGACTATACATGTTACTGTCCACCACTATACATGTTACTGTCCACCACTAGACTATACATGTTACTGCCCACCACTAGACAATACATGTTACTGCCCACCACTAGACTATACATGTTACTGCCCACCACTAGACTATACATGTTACTGTCCACCACTAGACTATACATGTTACTGCCCACCACTAGACTATACATGTTACTGCCCACCACTAGACTATACATGTTACTGTCCACCACTAGACAATACAGGTTACTGCCCACCACTAGACAATACATGTTACTGCCCACCACTAGACTATACATGTTACTGTCCACCACTAGACTATACATGTTACTGTCCACCACTAGACTATACATGTTACTGTCCACCACTATACATGTTACTGTCCACCACTATACATGTTACTGTCCACCACTATACATGTTACTGCCCACCACTAGACTATACATGTTACTGCCCACCACTAGACTATACATGTTACTGCCCACCACTATACATGTTACTGTCCACCACTATACATGTTACTGCCCACCACTAGACTATACATGTTACTGCCCACCACTATACATGTTACTGTCCACCACTAGACTATACATGTTACTGTCCACCACTATACATGTTACTGCCCACCACTAGACTATACATGTTACTGTCCACCACTAGACTATACATGTTACTGTCCACCACTAGACTATACATGTTACTGTCCACCACTATACATGTTACTGCCCACCACTAGACTATACATGTTACTGCCCACCACTAGACTATACATGTTACTGTCCACCACTATACATGTTACTGCCCACCACTATACATGTTACTGCCCACCACTAGACTCTACATGTTACTGTCCACCACTAGACTATACATGTTACTGTCCACCACTAGACTATACATGTTACTGCCCACCACTAGACTATACATGTTACTGTCCACCACTAGACTATACATGTTACTGCCCACCACTAGACTATACATGTTACTGCCCACCACTAGACTATACATGTTACTGTCCACCACTATACATGTTACTGCCCACCACTAGACTATACATGTTACTGCCCACCACTAGACTATACATGTTACTGCCCACCACTAGACTATACATGTTACTGCCCCCCACTAGACTATGCATGTTACTGTCCACCACTAGACTATACATGTTACTGTCCACCACTATACATGTTACTGTCCACCACTATACATGTTACTGTCCACCACTATACATGTTACTGCCCACCACTAGACTATACATGTTACTGCCCACCACTATACATGTTACTTTCCACCACTAGACTATACATGTTACTGTCCACCACTATACATGTTACTGCCCACCACTAGACTATACATGTTACTGTCCACCACTAGACTATACATGTTACTGCCCACCACTAGACTATACATGTTACTGTCCACCACTAGACTATACATGTTACTGCCCACCACTAGACTATACATGTTACTGCCCACCACTAGACTATACATGTTACTGTCCACCACTATACATGTTACTGCCCACCACTATACATGTTACTGCCCACCACTAGACTATACATGTTACTGTCCACCACTAGACTATACATGTTACTGTCCACCACTAGACTATACATGTTACTGCCCACCACTAGACTATACATGTTACTGTCCACCACTAGACTATACATGTTACTGCCCACCACTAGACTATACATGTTACTGCCCACCACTAGACTATACATGTTACTGTCCACCACTATACATGTTACTGCCCACCACTAGACTATACATGTTACTGCCCACCACTAGACTATACATGTTACTGCCCACCACTAGACTATACATGTTACTGCCCCCACTAGACTATACATGTTACTGCCCACCACTAGACTATACATGTTACTGCCCACCACTACTATACATGTTACTGCCCACCACTATACATGTTACTGTCCACCACTATACATGTTACTGCCCACCACTATACATGTTACTGTCCACACCACCACTATACATGTTACTGCCCACCACTAGACTATACATGTTACTGCCCACCACTATACTATACATGTTACTGCCCACCACTATACATGTTACTGTCCACCACTATACATGTTACTGCCCACCACTAGACTATACATGTTACTGCCCACACTATACATGTTACTGTCCACCACTAGACTATACATGTTACTGTCCACCACTATACATGTTACTGCCCACCACTAGACTATACATGTTACTGTCCACCACTAGACTATACATGTTACTGTCCACCACTATACATGTTACTGTCCACCACTAGACTATACATGTTACTGCCCACCACTAGACTATACATGTTACTGCCCACCACTAGACTATACATGTTACTGCCCACCACTAGACTATACATGTTACTGTCCACCACTAGACTATACATGTTACTGCCCACCACTAGACTATACATGTTACTGCCCACCACTAGACTATACATGTTACTGTCCACCACTAGACTATACATGTTACTGCCCACCACTAGACTATACATGTTACTGCCCACCACTAGACTATACATGTTACTGCCCACCACTAGACTATACATGTTACTGCCACCACTAGACTATACATGTTACTGTCCACCACTAGACTATACATGTTACTGCCCACCACTAGACTATACATGTTACTGCCCACCACTAGACTATGCATGTTACTGTCCACCACTAGACTATACATGTTACTGCCCACCACTAGACTATACATGTTACTGCCCACCACTAGACTATACATGTTACTGTCCACCACTAGACTATACATGTTACTGTCCACCACTAGACTATACATGTTACTGTCCACCACTATACATGTTACTGTCCACCACTATACATGTTACTGTCCACCACTATACATGTTACTGCCCACCACTAGACTATACATGTTACTGCCCACCACTAGACTATACATGTTACTGCCCACCACTATACATGTTACTGTCCACCACTATACATGTTACTGTCCACCACTATACATGTTACTGCCCACCACTAGACTATACATGTTACTGCCCACCACTAGACTATACATGTTACTGCCCACCACTATACATGTTACTGTCCACCACTATACATGTTACTGCCACCACTAGACTATACATGTTACTGCCCACCACTATACATGTTACTGTCCACCACTAGACTATACATGTTACTGTCCACCACTATACATGTTACTGCCCACCACTAGACTATACATGTTACTGTCCACCACTATACATGTTACTGCCCACCACTATACATGTTACTGTCCACCACTATACATGTTACTGTCCACCACTATACATGTTACTGCCCACCACTAGACTATACATGTTACTGCCCACCACTAGACTATACATGTTACTGCCCACCACTATACTATACATGTTACTGCCCACCACTATACATGTTACTGTCCACCACTATACATGTTACTGCCCACCACTATACATGTTACTGTCCACCACTATACATGTTACTGTCCACCACTATACATGTTACTGTCCACCACTATACATGTTACTGCCCA
Organism: Oncorhynchus kisutch; assembly: GCF_002021735.2. Classification (NCBI taxonomy): domain Eukaryota; kingdom Metazoa; phylum Chordata; class Actinopteri; order Salmoniformes; family Salmonidae; genus Oncorhynchus; species Oncorhynchus kisutch. The sequence continues at coordinate 46,790,636 of NC_034201.2, forward strand.
CCACTAGACTATACATGTTACTGCCCACCACTAGACTATACATGTTACTGCCCACCACTATACATGTTACTGTCCACCACTATACATGTTACTGCCCACCACTAGACTATACATGTTACTGCCCACCACTATACATGTTCCTGTCCACCACTAGACTATGCATGTTACTGTCCACCAATATACATGTTACTGCCCACCACTAGACTATACATGTTACTGTCCACCACTAGACTATACATGTTACTGTCCACCACTATACATGTTACTGTCCACCACTAGACTATACATGTTACTGCCCACCACTAGACTATACATGTTACTGCCCACCACTAGACTATACATGTTACTGCCCACCACTAGACTATACATGTTACTGTCCACCACTAGACTATACATGTTACTGCCCACCACTAGACTATACATGTTACTGCCCCCCACTAGACTATGCATGTTACTGTCCACCACTAGACAATACAGGTTACTGCCCACCACTAGACTATACATGTTACTGCCCACCACTAGACTATACATGTTACTGTCCACCACTAGACTATACATGTTACTGTCCACCACTAGACTATACATGTTACTGTCCACCACTATACATGTTACTGTCCACCACTATACATGTTACTGTCCACCACTATACATGTTACTGCCCACCACTAGACTATACATGTTACTGCCCACCACTACTATACATGTTACTGCCCACCACTATACATGTTACTGTCCACCACTATACATGTTACTGCCCACCACTAGACTATACATGTTACTGCCCACCACTATACATGTTACTTTCCACCACTAGACTATGCATGTTACTGTCCACCACTATACATGTTACTGCCCACCACTAGACTATACATGTTACTGTCCACCACTAGACTATACATGTTACTGTCCACCACTAGACTATACATGTTACTGTCCACCACTAGACTATACATGTTACTGCCCACCACTAGACTATACATGTTACTGTCCACCACTATACATGTTACTGCCCACCACTATACATGTTACTGCCCACCACTAGACTCTACATGTTACTGTCCACCACTAGACTATACATGTTACTGTCCACCACTAGACTCTACATGTTAGTGCCCACCACTAGACTATACATGTTACTGTCCACCACTAGACTATACATGTTCCTGCCCACCACTAGACTATACATGTTACTGCCCACCACTAGACTATACATGTTACTGTCCACCACTATACATGTTACTGCCCACCACTAGACTATACATGTTACTGCCCACCACTAGACTATACATGTTACTGCCCACCACTAGACTATACATGTTACTGCCCCCACTAGACTATACATGTTACTGTCCACCACTAGACTATACATGTTACTGTCCACCACTATACATGTTACTGTCCACCACTATACATGTTACTGTCCACCACTATACATGTTACTGCCCACCACTAGACTATACATGTTACTGCCCACCACTATACATGTTACTGTCCACCACTAGACTATACATGTTACTGTCCACCACTATACATGTTACTGCCCACCACTAGACTATACATGTTACTGTCCACCACTAGACTATACATGTTACTGCCCACCACTAGACTATACATGTTACTGTCCACCACTAGACTATACATGTTACTGCCCACCACTAGACTATACATGTTACTGCCCACCACTAGACTATACATGTTACTGTCCACCACTATACATGTTACTGCCCACCACTATACATGTTACTGCCCACCACTAGACTCTACATGTTACTGTCCACCACTAGACTATACATGTTACTGTCCACCACTAGACTCTACATGTTACTGCCCACCACTAGACTATACATGTTACTGTCCACCACTAGACTATACATGTTACTGCCCACCACTAGACTATACATGTTACTGCCCACCACTAGACTATACATGTTACTGTCCACCACTATACATGTTACTGCCCACCACTAGACTATACATGTTACTGCCCACCACTAGACTATACATGTTACTGCCCACCACTAGACTATACATGTTACTGCCCCCCACTAGACTATACATGTTACTGCCCACCACTATACTATACATGTTACTGCCCACCACTATACTATACATGTTACTGCCCACCACTATACATGTTACTGTCCACCACTATACATGTTACTGCCCACCACTATACATGTTACTGTCCACACTGTCCACCACTATACATGTTACTGCCCACCACTAGACTATACATGTTACTGCCCACCACTATACTATACATGTTACTGCCCACCACTATACATGTTACTGTCCACCACTATACATGTTACTGCCCACCACTAGACTATACATGTTACTGCCCACCACTATACATGTTACTGTCCACCACTAGACTATGCATGTTACTGTCCACCACATATACATGTTACTGCCCACCACTAGACTATACATGTTACTGTCCACCACTAGACTATACATGTTACTGTCCACCACTATACATGTTACTGTCAACCACTAGACTCTACATGTTACTGCCCACCACTAGACTATACATGTTACTGCCCACCACTAGACTATACATGTTACTGCCCACCACTAGACTATACATGTTACTGTCCACCACTAGACTATACATGTTACTGCCCACCACTAGACTATACATGTTACTGCCCACCACTAGACTATACATGTTACTGTCCACCACTAGACTATACATGTTACTGCCCACCACTAGACTATACATGTTACTGCCCACCACTAGACTATACATGTTACTGCCCACCACTAGACTATACATGTTACTGCCCACCACTAGACTATACATGTTACTGTCCACCACTAGACTATACATGTTACTGCCCACCACTAGACTATACATGTTACTGCCACCACTAGACTATACATGTTACTGTCCACCACTAGACTATACATGTTACTGCCCACCACTAGACTATACATGTTACTGCCCACCACTAGACTATACATGTTACTGTCCACCACTAGACTATACATGTTACTGTCCACCACTAGACTATACATGTTACTGTCCACCACTATACATGTTACTGTCCACCACTATACATGTTACTGTCCACCACTATACATGTTACTGCCCACCACTAGACTATACATGTTACTGCCCACCACTATACTATACATGTTACTGCCCACCACTATACATGTTACTGTCCACCACTATACATGTTACTGCCCACCACTAGACTATACATGTTACTGCCCACCACTATACATGTTACTTTCCACCACTAGACTATGCATGTTACTGTCCACCACTATACATGTTACTGCCCACCACTAGACTATACATGTTACTGTCCACCACTAGACTATACATGTTACTGTCCACCACTAGACTATACATGTTACTGTCCACCACTATACATGTTACTGCCCACCACTAGACTATACATGTTACTGCCCACCACTAGACTATACATGTTACTGTCCACCACTATACATGTTACTGCCACCACTATACATGTTACTGCCCACCACTATACTATACATGTTACTGCCCACCACTATACTATACATGTTACTGCCCACCACTATACATGTTACTGTCCACCACTATACATGTTACTGCCCACCACTATACATGTTACTGTCCACACTGTCCACCACTATACATGTTACTGCCCACCACTAGACTATACATGTTACTGCCCACCACTATACTATACATGTTACTGCCCACCACTATACATGTTACTGTCCACCACTATACATGTTACTGCCCACCACTAGACTATACATGTTACTGCCCACCACTATACATGTTACTGTCCACCACTAGACTATACATGTTACTGTCCACCACTATACATGTTACTGCCCACCACTAGACTATACATGTTACTGTCCACCACTAGACTATACATGTTACTGTCCACCACTATACATGTTACTGTCCACCACTAGACTATACATGTTACTGCCCACCACTAGACTATACATGTTACTGCCCACCACTAGACTATACATGTTACTGCCCACCACTAGACTATACATGTTACTGTCCACCACTAGACTATACATGTTACTGCCCACCACTAGACTATACATGTTACTGCCCACCACTAGACTATACATGTTACTGTCCACCACTAGACTATACATGTTACTGCCCACCACTAGACTATACATGTTACTGCCCACCACTAGACTATACATGTTACTGCCCACCACTAGACTATACATGTTACTGCCCACCACTAGACTATACATGTTACTGTCCACCACTAGACTATACATGTTACTGCCCACCACTAGACTATACATGTTACTGCCCACCACTAGACTATACATGTTACTGTCCACCACTAGACTATACATGTTACTGCCCACCACTAGACTATACATGTTACTGCCCACCACTAGACTATACATGTTACTGTCCACCACTAGACTATACATGTTACTGTCCACCACTAGACTATACATGTTACTGTCCACCACTATACATGTTACTGTCCACCACTATACATGTTACTGTCCACCACTATACATGTTACTGCCCACCACTAGACTATACATGTTACTGCCCACCACTATACTATACATGTTACTGCCCACCACTATACATGTTACTGTCCACCACTATACATGTTACTGCCCACCACTAGACTATACATGTTACTGCCCACCACTATACATGTTACTGTCCACCACTAGACTATACATGTTACTGTCCACCACTATACATGTTACTGCCCACCACTAGACTATACATGTTACTGTCCACCACTAGACTATACATGTTACTGTCCACCACTAGACTATACATGTTACTGTCCACCACTATACATGTTACTGCCCACCACTAGACTATACATGTTACTGCCCACCACTAGACTATACATGTTACTGTCCACCACTATACATGTTACTGCCCACCACTATACATGTTACTGCCCACCACTAGACTCTACATGTTACTGTCCACCACTAGACTATACATGTTACTGTCCACCACTAGACTATACATGTTACTGCCCACCACTAGACTATACATGTTACTGTCCACCACTAGACTATACATGTTACTGCCCACCACTAGACTATACATGTTACTGCCCACCACTAGACTATACATGTTACTGTCCACCACTATACATGTTACTGCCCACCACTAGACTATACATGTTACTGCCACCACTAGACTATACATGTTACTGCCCACCACTAGACTATACATGTTACTGCCCCCACTAGACTATACATGTTACTGTCCACCACTAGACTATACATGTTACTGTCCACCACTATACATGTTACTGTCCACCACTATACATGTTACTGTCCACCACTATACATGTTACTGCCCACCACTAGACTATACATGTTACTGCCCACCACTATACATGTTACTTTCCACCACTAGACTATACATGTTACTGTCCACCACTATACATGTTACTGCCCACCACTAGACTATACATGTTACTGTCCACCACTAGACTATACATGTTACTGTCCACCACTAGACTATACATGTTACTGTCCACCACTATACATGTTACTGCCCACCACTAGACTATACATGTTACTGCCCACCACTAGACTATACATGTTACTGTCCACCACTAGACTATACATGTTACTGTCCACCACTAGACTATACATGTTACTGCCCACCACTAGACTATACATGTTACTGTCCACCACTAGACTATACATGTTCCTGCCCACCACTAGACTATACATGTTACTGCCCACCACTAGACTATACATGTTACTGTCCACCACTATACATGTTACTGCCCACCACTAGACTATACATGTTACTGCCCACCACTAGACTATACATGTTACTGCCCACCACTAGACTATACATGTTACTGCCCCCACTAGACTATACATGTTACTGTCCACCACTAGACTATACATGTTACTGTCCACCACTATACATGTTACTGTCCACCACTATACATGTTACTGTCCACCACTATACATGTTACTGCCCACCACTAGACTATACATGTTACTGCCCACCACTATACTATACATGTTACTGCCCACCACTATACATGTTACTGTCCACCACTATACATGTTACTGCCCACCACTAGACTATACATGTTACTGCCCACCACTATACTATACATGTTACTGCCCACCACTATACATGTTACTGTCCACCACTATACATGTTACTGCCCACCACTAGACTATACATGTTACTGCCCACCACTATACATGTTCCTGTCCACCACTAGACTATGCATGTTACTGCCCAGCACTAGACTATGCATGTTACTGTCCACCAATATACATGTTACTGCCCACCACTAGACTATACATGTTACTGTCCACCACTAGACTATACATGTTACTGTCCACCACTATACATGTTACTGTCCACCACTAGACTATACATGTTACTGCCCACCACTAGACTATACATGTTACTGCCCACCACTAGACTATACATGTTACTGCCCACCACTAGACTATACATGTTACTGTCCACCACTAGACTATACATGTTACTGCCCACCACTAGACTATACATGTTACTGCCCCCACTAGACTATACATGTTACTGTCCACCACTAGACTATACATGTTACTGCCCACCACTAGACTATACATGTTACTGCCCACCACTAGACTATACATGTTACTGTCCACCACTAGACTATACATGTTACTGTCCACCACTAGACTATACATGTTACTGTCCACCACTATACATGTTACTGTCCACCACTATACATGTTACTGTCCACCACTATACATGTTACTGCCCACCACTAGACTATACATGTTACTGCCCACCACTAGACTATACATGTTACTGCCCACCACTATACTATACATGTTACTGCCCACCACTATACATGTTACTGTCCACCACTATACATGTTACTGCCCACCACTAGACTATACATGTTACTGCCCACCACTATACATGTTACTGTCCACCACTAGACTATACATGTTACTGTCCACCACTATACATGTTACTGCCCACCACTAGACTATACATGTTACTGTCCACCACTAGACTATACATGTTACTGTCCACCACTAGACTATACATGTTACTGTCCACCACTATACATGTTACTGCCCACCACTAGACTATACATGTTACTGCCCACCACTAGACTATACATGTTACTGTCCACCACTATACATGTTACTGCCCACCACTATACATGTTACTGCCCACCACTAGACTATACATGTTACTGTCCACCACTAGACTATACATGTTACTGTCCACCACTAGACTATACATGTTAGTGCCCACCACTAGACTATACATGTTACTGTCCACCACTAGACTATACATGTTACTGCCCACCACTAGACTATACATGTTACTGCCCACCACTAGACTATACATGTTACTGTCCACCACTATACATGTTACTGCCCACCACTAGACTATACATGTTACTGCCCCCCACTAGACTATGCATGTTACTGTCCACCACTAGACTATACATGTTACTGTCCACCACTATACATGTTACTGCCCACCACTAGACTATACATGTTACTGCCCACCACTATACATGTTACTTTCCACCACTAGACTATACATGTTACTGTCCACCACTATACATGTTACTGCCCACCACTAGACTATACATGTTACTGTCCACCACTAGACTATACATGTTACTGCCCACCACTAGACTATACATGTTACTGTCCACCACTAGACTATACATGTTACTGCCCACCACTAGACTATACATGTTACTGCCCACCACTAGACTATACATGTTACTGTCCACCACTATACATGTTAATGCCCACCACTATACATGTTACTGCCCACCACTAGACTCTACATGTTACTGTCCACCACTAGACTATACATGTTACTGTCCACCACTAGACTATACATGTTACTGCCCACCACTAGACTATACATGTTACTGTCCACCACTAGACTATACATGTTCCTGCCCACCACTAGACTATACATGTTACTGCCCACCACTAGACTATACATGTTACTGTCCACCACTATACATGTTACTGCCCACCACTAGACTATACATGTTACTGCCCACCACTAGACTATACATGTTACTGCCCACCACTAGACTATACATGTTACTGCCCACCACTAGACTATACATGTTACTGCCCACCACTAGACTATACATGTTACTGCCCACCACTAGACTATACATGTTACTGCCCACCACTATACATGTTACTGTCCACCACTATACATGTTACTGCCCACCACTATACATGTTACTGTCCACACTGTCCACCACTATACATGTTACTGCCCACCACTAGACTATACATGTTACTGCCCACCACTAGACTATACATGTTACTGCCCACCACTATACATGTTACTGTCCACCACTATACATGTTACTGCCCACCACTAGACTATACATGTTACTGCCCACCACTATACATGTTCCTGTCCACCACTAGACTATGCATGTTACTGTCCACCAATATACATGTTACTGCCCACCACTAGACTATACATGTTACTGTCCACCACTAGACTATACATGTTACTGTCCACCACTATACATGTTACTGTCCACCACTAGACTATACATGTTACTGCCCACCACTAGACTATACATGTTACTGCCCACCACTAGACTATACATGTTACTGCCCACCACTAGACTATACATGTTACTGTCCACCACTAGACTATACATGTTACTGCCCACCACTAGACTATACATGTTACTGCCCCCCACTAGACTATGCATGTTACTGTCCACCACTAGACTATACATGTTACTGCCCACCACTAGACAATACATGTTACTGCCCACCACTAGACTATACATGTTACTGTCCACCACTAGACTATACATGTTACTGTCCACCACTAGACTATACATGTTACTGTCCACCACTATACATGTTACTGTCCACCACTATACATGTTACTGTCCACCACTATACATGTTACTGCCCACCACTAGACTATACATGTTACTGCCCACCACTAGACTATACATGTTACTGCCCACCACTATACATGTTACTGTCCACCACTATACATGTTACTGCCCACCACTAGACTATACATGTTACTGCCCACCACTATACATGTTACTTTCCACCACTAGACTATGCATGTTACTGTCCACCACTATACATGTTACTGCCCACCAGACTATACATGTTACTGTCCACCACTAGACTATACATGTTACTGTCCACACTAGACTATACATGTTACTGTCCACCACTATACATGTTACTGCCCACCACTAGACTATACATGTACTGCCACCACTAGACTATACATGTTACTGTCCACCACTATACATGTTACTGCCCACCACTATACATGTTATGCCCACCACTAGACTATACATGTTACTGTCCACCACTAGACTATACATGTTACTGTCCACCACTAGACTATACATGTTAGTGCCCCCACTAGACTATACATGTTACTGTCCACCAATAGACTATACATGTTACTGCCCACCACTAGACTATACATGTTACTGCCCACCACTAGACTATACATGTTACTGTCCACCACTATACATGTTACTGCCACCACTAGACTATACATGTTACTGCCCACCACTAGACTATACATGTTACTGCCACCACTAGACTATACATGTTACTGCCCCCCACTAGACTATGCATGTTACTGTCCACCACTAGACTATACATGTTACTGTCCACCACTATACATGTTACTGTCCACCACTATACATGTTACTGTCCACCACTATACATGTTACTGCCCACCACTAGACTATACATGTTACTGCCACCACTATACATGTTACTTTCCACCACTAGACTATACATGTTACTGTCCACCACTATACATGTTACTGCCCACCACTAGACTATACATGTTACTGTCCACCACTAGATATACATGTACTGTCCACCACTAGACTATACATGTTACTGTCCACCACTATACATGTTACTGCCCACCACTAGACTATACATGTTACTGCCCACCACTAGACTATACATGTTACTGTCCACCACTATACATGTTACTGCCCACCACTATACATGTTACTGCCCACCACTAGACTCTACATGTTACTGTCCACCACTAGACTATACATGTTACTGTCCACCACTAGACTCTACATGTTAGTGCCCACCACTAGACTATACATGTTACTGTCCACCACTAGACTATACATGTTCCTGCCCACCACTAGACTATACATGTTACTGCCCACCACTAGACTATACATGTTACTGTCCACCACTATACATGTTACTGCCCACCACTAGACTAACATGTTACTGCCCACCACTAGACTATACATGTTACTGCCCACCACTAGACTATACATGTTACTGCCCCCCACTAGACTATGCATGTTACTGTCCACCACTAGACTATACATGTTACTGCCCACCACTATACATGTTACTGTCCACCACTATACATGTTACTGTCCACCACTATACATGTTACTGCCACCACTAGACTATACATGTTACTGCCCACAATACTATACATGTTACTGCCCACCACTATACATGTTACTGTCCACCACTATACATGTTACTGCCCACCACTAGACTATACATGTTACTGCCCCCACTATACTACATGTTACTGCCCACCACTTACTATACATGTTACTGCCCACACACTATACATGTTACTGTCCACCACTATACATGTTACTGCCCACCACTAGACTATACATGTTACTGCCCACCACTATACATGTTACTGTCCACCACTAGACTATGCATGTTAGTCCACCAATATACATGTTACTGCCCACCACTAGACTATACATGTTACTGTCCACCACTAGACTATACATGTTACTGTCCACACACTATACATGTTACTGTCAACCACTAGACTATACATGTTACTGCCCACCACTAGACATACAGGTACTGCCCACCACTAGACAATACATGTTACTGCCCACCACTAGACTATACATGTTACTGTCCACCACTAGACTATACATGTTACTGCCCACCACTAGACTATACATGTTACTGCCCACCACTAGACTATACATGTTACTGTCCACCACTAGACTATACATGTTACTGCCCACCACTAGACTATACATGTTACTGCCCACCACTAGACTATACATGTTACTGTCCACCACTAGACTATACATGTTACTGTCCACCACTAGACTATACATGTTACTGTCCACCACTATACATGTTACTGTCCACCACTATACATGTTACTGTCCACTAGACTATACATGTTACTGTCCACCACTAGACTATACATGTTACTGCCCACCACTATACTATACATGTTACTGCCACCACTATACATGTTACTGTCCACCACTATACATGTTACTGCCCACCACTAGACTATACATGTTACTGCCCACCACTATACATGTTACTGTCCACCACTAGACTATACATGTTACTGTCCACCACTATACATGTTACTGCCCACCACTAGACTATACATGTTACTGTCCACCACTAGACTATACATGTTACTGCCCACCACTAGACTATACATGTTACTGTCCACCACTATACATGTTACTGCACCACTAGACTATACATGTTACTGCCCACCACTAGACTATACATGTTACTGTCCACCACTAGACTATACATGTTACTGTCCACCACTAGACTATACATGTTACTGTCCACCACTATACATGTTACTGCCCACCACTAGACTATACATGTTACTGCCCACCACTAGACTATACATGTTACTGTACCACTATACATGTTACTGTCCACCACTATACATGTTACTGCCCACCACTAGACTATACATGTTACTGCCCACCACTAGACTATACATGTTACTGCCCACCACTAGACTATACATGTTACTGCCCACCACTAGACTATACATGTTACTGTCCACCACTAGACTATACATGTTACTGTCCACCACTATACATGTTACTGTCCACCACTATACATGTTACTGTCCACCACTATACATGTTACTGCCCACCACTAGACTATACATGTTACTGCCCACCACTATACTATACATGTTACTGCCCACCACTATACATGTTACTGTCCACCACTATACATGTTACTGCCCACCACTAGACTATACATGTTACTGCCCACCACTATACTATACATGTTACTGCCCACCACTATACATGTTACTGTCCACCACTATACATGTTACTGCCCACCACTATACATGTTCCTGTCCACCACTAGACTATGCATGTTACTGTCCACCACTATACATGTTACTGCCCACCACTAGACTATACATGTTACTGTCCACCACTAGACTATACATGTTACTGTCCACCACTATACATGTTACTGTCAACCACTAGACTCTACATGTTACTGCCCACCACTAGACTATACATGTTACTGTCCACCACTAGACTATACATGTTCCTGCCCACCACTAGACTATACATGTTACTGCCCACCACTAGACTATACATGTTACTGTCCACCACTATACATGTTACTGCCCACCACTAGACTATACATGTTACTGCCCACCACTAGACTATACATGTTACTGCCCACCACTAGACTATACATGTTACTGCCCACCACTAGACTATACATGTTACTGTCCACCACTAGACTATACATGTTACTGTCCACCACTATAGATGTTACTGCCACCACTATACATGTTACTGTCCACCACTATACATGTTACTGCCCACCACTAGACTATACATGTTACTGCCCACCACTAGACTATACATGTTACTGTCCACCACTAGACTATACATGTTCCTGCCCACCACTAGACTATACATGTTACTGCCCACCACTAGACTATACATGTTACTGTCCACCACTATACATGTTACTGCCCACCACTAGACTATACATGTTACTGCCCACCACTAGACTATACATGTTACTGCCCACCACTAGACTATACATGTTACTGCCCACCACTAGACTATACATGTTACTGTCCACCACTAGACTATACATGTTACTGCCACCACTATACATGTTACTGTCCACCACTATACATGTTACTGTCCACCACTATACATGTTACTGCCCACCACTAGACTATACATGTTACTGCCCACCACTATACTATACATGTTACTGCCCACACTATACATGTTACTGTCCACCACTATACATGTTACTGCCCACCACTAGACTATACATGTTACTGCCCACCACTAGACTATACATGTTACTGCCCACCACTATACATGTTACTGTCCACCACTATACATGTTACTGCCCACCACTAGACTATACATGTTACTGCCCACCACTATACATGTTACTGTCCACCACTAGACTATACATGTTACTGTCCACCACTATACATGTTACTGCCCACCACTAGACTATACATGTTACTGTCCACCACTAGACTATACATGTTACTGTCCACCACTATACATGTTACTGTCCACCACTAGACTATACATGTTACTGCCCACACTAGACTATACATGTTACTGCCCACCACTAGACATACATGTTACTGCCCACCACTAGACTATACATGTTACTGTCCACCACTAGACTATACATGTTACTGCCCACCACTAGACTATACATGTTACTGCCCCCCACTAGACTATGCATGTTACTGTCCACCACTAGACAATACATGTTACTGCCCACCACTAGACTATACATGTTACTGCCCACCACTAGACTATACATGTTACTGCCACCACTAGACTATACATGTTACTGTCCACCACTAGACTATACATGTTACTGTCCACCACTATACATGTTACTGTCCACCACTATACATGTTACTGTCCACCACTATACATGTTACTGCCCACCACTAGACTATACATGTTACTGCCCACCACTATACTATACATGTTACTGCCCACCACTATACATGTTACTGTCCACCACTATACATGTTACTGCCCACCACTAGACTATACATGTTACTGCCCACCACTATACATGTTACTGTCCACCACTAGACTATACATGTTACTGTCCACCACTATACATGTTACTGCCCACCACTAGACTATACATGTTACTGTCCACCACTAGACTATACATGTTACTGTCCACCACTAGACTATACATGTTACTGTCCACCACTATACATGTTACTGCCCACCACTATACATGTTACTGCCCACCACTAGACTCTACATGTTACTGTCCACCACTAGACTATACATGTTACTGTCCACCACTAGACTATACATGTTACTGCCCACCACTAGACTATACATGTTACTGTCCACCACTAGACTATACATGTTACTGCCCACCACTAGACTATACATGTTACTGCCCACCACTAGACTATACATGTTACTGTCCACCACTATACATGTTACTGCCCACCACTAGACTATACATGTTACTGCCCACCACTAGACTATACATGTTACTGCCCACCACTAGACTATACATGTTACTGCCCCCACTAGACTATACATGTTACTGTCCACCACTAGACTATACATGTTACTGTCCACCACTATACATGTTACTGTCCACCACTATACATGTTACTGTCCACCACTATACATGTTACTGCCCACCACTAGACTATACATGTTACTGCCCACCACTATACATGTTACTGTCCACCACTAGACTATACATGTTACTGTCCACCACTATACATGTTACTGCCCACCACTAGACTATACATGTTACTGTCCACCACTAGACTATACATGTTACTGTCCACCACTAGACTATACATGTTACTGTCCACCACTATACATGTTACTGCCCACCACTAGACTATACATGTTACTGCCCACCACTAGACTATACATGTTACTGTCCACCACTAGACTATACATGTTACTGTCCACCACTAGACTATACATGTTACTGTCCACCACTATACATGTTACTGCCCACCACTAGACTATACATGTTACTGCCCACCACTAGACTATACATGTTACTGTCCACCACTATACATGTTACTGCCCACCACTATACATGTTACTGCCCACCACTAGACTCTACATGTTACTGTCCACCACTAGACTATACATGTTACTGTCCACCACTAGACTATACATGTTACTGCCCACCACTAGACTATACATGTTACTGTCCACCACTAGACTATACATGTTCCTGCCCACCACTAGACTATACATGTTACTGCCCACCACTAGACTATACATGTTACTGTCCACCACTATACATGTTACTGCCCACCACTAGACTATACATGTTACTGCCCACCACTAGACTATACATGTTACTGCCCACCACTAGACTATACATGTTACTGCCCACCACTAGACTATACATGTTACTGTCCACCACTAGACTATACATGTTACTGTCCACCACTAGACTATACATGTTACTGCCCACCACTAGACTATACATGTTACTGTCCACCACTAGACTATACATGTTACTGCCCACCACTAGACTATACATGTTACTGCCCACCACTAGACTATACATGTTACTGTCCACCACTATACATGTTACTGCCCACCACTAGACTATACATGTTACTGCCCACCACTAGACTATACATGTTACTGCCCACCACTAGACTATACATGTTACTGCCCACCACTAGACTATACATGTTACTGTCCACCACTAGACTATACATGTTACTGTCCACCACTATACATGTTACTGTCCACCACTATACATGTTACTGTCCACCACTATACATGTTACTGCCCACCACTAGACTATACATGTTACTGCCCACCACTATACATGTTACTTTCCACCACTAGACTATACATGTTACTGTCCACCACTATACATGTTACTGCCCACCACTAGACTATACATGTTACTGTCCACCACTAGACTATACATGTTACTGTCCACCACTAGACTATACATGTTACTGTCCACCACTATACATGTTACTGCCCACCACTAGACTATACATGTTACTGCCCACCACTAGACTATACATGTTACTGTCCACCACTAGACTATACATGTTACTGTCCACCACTAGACTATACATGTTACTGTCCACCACTATACATGTTACTGCCCACCACTAGACTATACATGTTACTGCCACCACTAGACTATACATGTTACTGTCCACCACTATACATGTTACTGCCCACCACTATACATGTTACTGCCCACCACTAGACTATACATGTTACTGTCCACCACTAGACTATACATGTTACTGTCCACCACTAGACTCTACATGTTACTGCCCACCACTAGACTATACATGTTACTGTCCACCACTAGACTATACATGTTCCTGCCCACCACTAGACTATACATGTTACTGCCCACCACTAGACTATACATGTTACTGTCCACCACTATACATGTTACTGCCCACCACTAGACTATACATGTTACTGCCCACCACTAGACTATACATGTTACTGCCCACCACTAGACTATACATGTTACTGCCCACCACTAGACTATACATGTTACTGTCCACCACTAGACTATACATGTTACTGTCCACCACTATACATGTTACTGTCCACCACTATACATGTTACTGTCCACCACTATACATGTTACTGCCCACCACTAGACTATACATGTTACTGCCCACCACTATACTATACATGTTACTGCCCACCACTATACATGTTACTGTCCACCACTATACATGTTACTGCCCACCACTAGACTATACATGTTACTGCCCACCACTATACTATACATGTTACTGCCCACCACTATACATGTTACTGTCCACCACTATACATGTTACTGCCCACCACTAGACTATACATGTTACTGCCCACCACTATACATGTTCCTGTCCACCACTAGACTATACATGTTACTGTCCACCAATATACATGTTACTGCCCACCACTAGACTATACATGTTACTGTCCACCACTAGACTATACATGTTACTGTCCACCACTATACATGTTACTGTCCACCACTAGACTATACATGTTACTGCCCACCACTAGACTATACATGTTACTGCCCACCACTAGACTATACATGTTACTGCCCACCACTAGACTATACATGTTACTGTCCACCACTAGACTATACATGTTACTGCCCACCACTAGACTATACATGTTACTGCCCACCACTAGACTATACATGTTACTGTCCACCACTAGACTATACATGTTACTGTCCACCACTAGACTATACATGTTACTGTCCACCACTATACATGTTACTGTCCACCACTATACATGTTACTGTCCACCACTATACATGTTACTGCCCACCACTAGACTATACATGTTACTGCCCACCACTAGACTATACATGTTACTGCCCACCACTATACATGTTACTGTCCACCACTATACATGTTACTGCCCACCACTAGACTATACATGTTACTGTCCACCACTAGACTATACATGTTACTGTCCACCACTAGACTATACATGTTACTGTCCACCACTATACATGTTACTGCCCACCACTAGACTATACATGTTACTGCCCACCACTAGACTATACATGTTACTGTCCACCACTATACATGTTACTGCCCACCACTAGACTATACATGTTACTGCCCACCACTAGACTATACATGTTACTGCCCACCACTAGACTATACATGTTACTGCCCACCACTAGACTATACATGTTACTGTCCACCACTAGACTATACATGTTACTGTCCACCACTAGACTATACATGTTACTGCCCACCACTAGACTATACATGTTACTGTCCACCACTAGACTATACATGTTCCTGCCCACCACTAGACTATACATGTTACTGCCCACCACTAGACTATACATGTTACTGTCCACCACTATACATGTTACTGCCCACCACTAGACTATACATGTTACTGCCCACCACTAGACTATACATGTTACTGCCCACCACTAGACTATACATGTTACTGCCCACCACTAGACTATGCATGTTACTGTCCACCACTAGACTATACATGTTACTGTCCACCACTATACATGTTACTGTCCACCACTATACATGTTACTGTCCACCACTATACATGTTACTGCCCACCACTAGACTATACATGTTACTGCCCACCACTATACATGTTACTTTCCACCACTAGACTATGCATGTTACTGTCCACCACTATACATGTTACTGCCCACCACTAGACTATACATGTTACTGTCCACCACTAGACTATACATGTTACTGTCCACCACTAGACTATACATGTTACTGTCCACCACTATACATGTTACTGCCCACCACTAGACTATACATGTTACTGCCCACCACTAGACTATACATGTTACTGTCCACCACTAGACTATACATGTTACTGTCCACCACTAGACTATACATGTTACTGTCCACCACTATACATGTTACTGCCCACCACTAGACTATACATGTTACTGCCCACCACTAGACTATACATGTTACTGTCCACCACTATACATGTTACTGCCCACCACTATACATGTTACTGCCCACCACTAGACTATACATGTTACTGTCCACCACTAGACTATACATGTTACTGTCCACCACTAGACTATACATGTTACTGCCCACCACTAGACTATACATGTTACTGTCCACCACTAGACTATACATGTTACTGCCCACCACTAGACTATACATGTTACTGCCCACCACTAGACTATACATGTTACTGTCCACCACTATACATGTTACTGCCCACCACTAGACTATACATGTTACTGCCCACCACTAGACTATACATGTTACTGCCCACCACTAGACTATACATGTTACTGCCCCCACTAGACTATACATGTTACTGTCCACCACTAGACTATACATGTTACTGTCCACCACTATACATGTTACTGTCCACCACTATACATGTTACTGTCCACCACTATACATGTTACTGCCCACCACTAGACTATACATGTTACTGCCCACCACTATACTATACATGTTACTGCCCACCACTATACATGTTACTGTCCACCACTATACATGTTACTGCCCACCACTAGACTATACATGTTACTGCCCACCACTATACTATACATGTTACTGCCCACCACTATACATGTTACTGTCCACCACTATACATGTTACTGCCCACCACTAGACTATACATGTTACTGCCCACCACTATACATGTTACTGTCCACCACTAGACTATACATGTTACTGTCCACCACTATACATGTTACTGCCCACCACTAGACTATACATGTTACTGTCCACCACTAGACTATACATGTTACTGTCCACCACTATACATGTTACTGTCCACCACTAGACTATACATGTTACTGCCCACCACTAGACATACATGTTACTGCCCACCACTAGACTATACATGTTACTGCCCACCACTAGACTATACATGTTACTGTCCACCACTAGACTATACATGTTACTGCCCACCACTAGACTATACATGTTACTGCCCACCACTAGACTATACATGTTACTGTCCACCACTAGACTATACATGTTACTGTCCACCACTAGACTATACATGTTACTGTCCACCACTATACATGTTACTGTCCACCACTATACATGTTACTGTCCACCACTATACATGTTACTGCCCACCACTAGACTATACATGTTACTGCCCACCACTATACTATACATGTTACTGCCCACCACTATACATGTTACTGTCCACCACTATACATGTTACTGCCCACCACTAGACTATACATGTTACTGTCCACCACTAGACTATACATGTTACTGTCCACCACTAGACTATACATGTTACTGTCCACCACTATACATGTTACTGCCCACCACTAGACTATACATGTTACTGCCCACCACTAGACTATACATGTTACTGTCCACCACTATACATGTTACTGCCCACCACTATACATGTTACTGCCCACCACTAGACTCTACATGTTACTGTCCACCACTAGACTATACATGTTACTGTCCACCACTAGACTCTACATGTTACTGCCCACCACTAGACTATACATGTTACTGTCCACCACTAGACTATACATGTTACTGCCCACCACTAGACTATACATGTTACTGCCCACCACTAGACTATACATGTTACTGTCCACCACTATACATGTTACTGCCCACCACTAGACTATACATGTTACTGCCCACCACTAGACTATACATGTTACTGCCCACCACTAGACTATACATGTTACTGCCCCCCACTAGACTATGCATGTTACTGTCCACCACTAGACTATACATGTTACTGTCCACCACTATACATGTTACTGTCCACCACTATACATGTTACTGTCCACCACTATACATGTTACTGCCCACCACTAGACTATACATGTTACTGCCCACCACTATACTATACATGTTACTGCCCACCACTATACATGTTACTGTCCACCACTATACATGTTACTGCCCACCACTAGACTATACATGTTACTGCCCACCACTATACTATACATGTTACTGCCCACCACTATACATGTTACTGTCCACCACTATACATGTTACTGCCCACCACTAGACTATACATGTTACTGCCCACCACTATACATGTTACTGTCCACCACTAGACTATACATGTTACTGTCCACCACTATACATGTTACTGCCCACCACTAGACTATACATGTTACTGTCCACCACTAGACTATACATGTTACTGTCCACCACTATACATGTTACTGTCCACCACTAGACTATACATGTTACTGCCCACCACTAGACAATACAGGTTACTGCCCACCACTAGACAATACATGTTACTGCCCACCACTAGACTATACATGTTACTGTCCACCACTAGACTATACATGTTACTGCCCACCACTAGACTATACATGTTACTGCCCACCACTAGACTATACATGTTACTGTCCACCACTAGACAATACATGTTACTGCCCACCACTAGACAATACATGTTACTGCCCACCACTAGACTATACATGTTACTGTCCACCACTAGACTATACATGTTACTGTCCACCACTAGACTATACATGTTACTGTCCACCACTATACATGTTACTGTCCACCACTATACATGTTACTGTCCACCACTATACATGTTACTGCCCACCACTAGACTATACATGTTACTGCCCACCACTATACTATACATGTTACTGCCCACCACTATACATGTTACTGTCCACCACTATACATGTTACTGCCCACCACTAGACTATACATGTTACTGCCCACCACTATACATGTTACTTTCCACCACTAGACTATGCATGTTACTGTCCACCACTATACATGTTACTGCCCACCACTAGACTATACATGTTACTGTCCACCACTAGACTATACATGTTACTGTCCACCACTAGACTATACATGTTACTGTCCACCACTATACATGTTACTGCCCACCACTATACATGTTACTGCCCACCACTAGACTCTACATGTTACTGTCCACCACTAGACTATACATGTTACTGTCCACCACTAGACTATACATGTTACTGCCCACCACTAGACTATACATGTTACTGTCCACCACTAGACTATACATGTTACTGCCCACCACTAGACTATACATGTTACTGCCCACCACTAGACTATACATGTTACTGTCCACCACTATACATGTTACTGCCCACCACTAGACTATACATGTTACTGCCCACCACTAGACTATACATGTTACTGCCCACCACTAGACTATACATGTTACTGCCCCCCACTAGACTATGCATGTTACTGTCCACCACTAGACTATACATGTTACTGTCCACCACTATACATGTTACTGTCCACCACTATACATGTTACTGTCCACCACTATACATGTTACTGCCCACCACTAGACTATACATGTTACTGCCCACCACTATACATGTTACTTTCCACCACTAGACTATACATGTTACTGTCCACCACTATACATGTTACTGCCCACCACTAGACTATACATGTTACTGTCCACCACTAGACTATACATGTTACTGTCCACCACTAGACTATACATGTTACTGTCCACCACTATACATGTTACTGCCCACCACTAGACTATACATGTTACTGCCCACCACTAGACTATACATGTTACTGTCCACCACTATACATGTTACTGCCCACCACTATACATGTTACTGCCCACCACTAGACTCTACATGTTACTGTCCACCACTAGACTATACATGTTACTGTCCACCACTAGACTATACATGTTACTGCCCACCACTAGACTATACATGTTACTGTCCACCACTAGACTATACATGTTACTGCCCACCACTAGACTATACATGTTACTGCCCACCACTAGACTATACATGTTACTGTCCACCACTATACATGTTACTGCCCACCACTAGACTATACATGTTACTGCCCACCACTAGACTATACATGTTACTGCCCACCACTAGACTATACATGTTACTGCCCCCCACTAGACTATGCATGTTACTGTCCACCACTAGACTATACATGTTACTGTCCACCACTATACATGTTACTGTCCACCACTATACATGTTACTGTCCACCACTATACATGTTACTGCCCACCACTAGACTATACATGTTACTGCCCACCACTATACTATACATGTTACTGCCCACCACTATACATGTTACTGTCCACCACTATACATGTTACTGCCCACCACTAGACTATACATGTTACTGCCCACCACTATACTATACATGTTACTGCCCACCACTATACATGTTACTGTCCACCACTATACATGTTACTGCCCACCACTAGACTATACATGTTACTGCCCACCACTATACATGTTACTGTCCACCACTAGACTATACATGTTACTGCCCACCACTAGACTATACATGTTACTGCCCACCACTATACATGTTACTGCCCACCACTAGACTATACATGTTACTGCCCACCACTAGACTATACATGTTACTGCCCACCACTATACATGTTACTGTCCACCACTATACATGTTACTGCCCACCACTATACATGTTACTGCCCACCACTAGACTATACATGTTACTGCCCACCACTATACATGTTACTGCCCACCACTAGACTATACATGTTACTGCCCACCACTAGACTATACATGTTACTGTCCACCTCTATACATGTTACTGCCCACCACTAGACTATACATGTTACTGCCCACCACTATACATGTTACTGCCCACCACTATACATGTTACTGTCCACCACTATACTATACATGTTACTGCCCACCACTAGACTATACATGTTACTGTCCACCACTAGACTATACATGTTACTGCCAACCACTAGACTATACATGTTACTGCCCACCACTAGACTATACATGTTACTGCCCACCACTATACATGTTACTGTCCACCACTATACATGTTACTGCCCACCACTAGACTATACATGTTACTGTCCACCACTAGACTATACATGTTACTGCCCACCACTATACATGTTACTGTCCACCACTATACATGTTACTGCCCACCACTAGACTCTACATGTTACTGTCCACCACTAGACTATACATGTTACTGTCCACCACTAGACTATACATGTTACTGCCCACCACTAGACTATACATGTTACTGTCCACCACTAGACTATACATGTTACTGCCCACCACTAGACTATACATGTTACTGCCCACCACTAGACTATACATGTTACTGTCCACCACTATACATGTTACTGCCCACCACTAGACTATACATGTTACTGCCCACCACTAGACTATACATGTTACTGCCCACCACTAGACTATACATGTTACTGCCCCCACTAGACTATGCATGTTACTGTCCACCACTAGACTATACATGTTACTGCCCACCACTATACATGTTACTGTCCACCACTAGACTATGCATGTTACTGTCCACCACTATACATGTTACTGTCCACCACTAGACTATACATGTTACTGTCCACCACTATACATGTTACTGCCCACCACTATACATGTTACTGTCCACCACTATACATGTTACTGTCCACCACTATACATGTTACTGCACACCACTATACTATACATGTTACTGCCCACCACTATACTATACATGTTACTGCCCACCACTATACTATACATGTTACTGTCCACCACTATACATGTTACTGCCCACCACTATACATGTTACTGTCCACCACTATACATGTTACTGCCCACCACTATACATGTTACTGCCCACCACTAGACTATACATGTTACTGCCCACCACTATACATGTTCCTGTCCACCACTAGACTATGCATGTTACTGTCCACCAATATACATGTTACTGCCCACAACTAGACTATACATGTTACTGTCCACCACTAGACTATACATGTTACTGTCCACCACTATACATGTTACTGTCCACCACTAGACTATACATGTTACTGCCCACCACTAGACTATACATGTTACTGCCCACCACTAGACTATACATGTTACTGCCCACCACTAGACTATACATGTTACTGTCCACCACTAGACTATACATGTTACTGCCCACCACTAGACTATACATGTTACTGCCCACCACTAGACTATACATGTTACTGTCCACCACTAGACAATACAGGTTACTGTCCACCACTAGAAAATACATGTTACTGCCCACCACTAGACTATACATGTTACTGTCCACCACTAGACTATACATGTTACTGTCCACCACTAGACTATACATGTTACTGTCCACCACTATACATGTTACTGTCCACCACTATACATGTTACTGTCCACCACTATACATGTTACTGCCCACCACTAGACTATACATGTTACTGCCCACCACTATACTATACATGTTACTGCCCACCACTATACATGTTACTGTCCACCACTATACATGTTACTGCCCACCACTAGACTATACATGTTACTGCCCACCACTATACATGTTACTGTCCACCACTAGACTATGCATGTTACTGCCCACCACTAGACTTTACATGTTACTGCCCACCACTATACATGTTACTGCCCACCACTATACTATACATGTTACTGCCCACCACTAGACTATACATGTTACTGCCCACCACTATACATGTTACTGTCCACCACTATACATGTTACTGTCCACCACTATACATGTTACTGCCCACCACTAGACTATACATGTTACTGCCCACCACTATACATGTTACTGCCCACCACTATACTATACATGTTACTGCCCACCACTAGACTATACATGTTACTGTCCACCACTATACATGTTACTGCCCACCACTAGACTATACATGTTACTGCCCACCACTATACATGTTACTGCCCACCACTATACATGTTACTGTCCACCACTATACTATACATGTTACTGCCCACCACTAGACTATACATGTTACTGTCCACCACTAGACTATACATGTTACTGCCCACCACTAGACTATACATGTTACTGCCCACCACTAGACTATACATGTTACTGCCCACCACTATACATGTTACTGTCCACCACTATACATGTTACTGCCCACCACTAGACTCTACATGTTACTGTCCACCACTAGACTATACATGTTACTGCCCACCACTATACATGTTACTGTCCACCACTATACATGTTACTGCCCACCACTAGACTCTACATGTTACTGTCCACCACTAGACTATACATGTTACTGTCCACCACTAGACTCTACATGTTACTGCCCACCACTAGACTATACATGTTACTGTCCACCACTAGACTATACATGTTCCTGCCCACCACTAGACTATACATGTTACTGCCCACCACTAGACTATACATGTTACTGTCCACCACTATACATGTTACTGCCCACCACTAGACTATACATGTTACTGCCCACCACTAGACTATACATGTTACTGCCCACCACTAGACTATACATGTTACTGCCCCCCACTAGACTATGCATGTTACTGTCCACCACTAGACTATACATGTTACTGCCCACCACTATACATGTTACTGTCCACCACTAGACTATGCATGTTACTGTCCACCACTATACATGTTACTGTCCACCACTAGACTATACATGTTACTGTCCACCACTATACATGTTACTGCCCACACTATACATGTTACTGTCCACCACTATACATGTTACTGTCCACCACTATACATGTTACTGCACACCACTATACTATACATGTTACTGCCCACCACTATACTATACATGTTACTGCCCACCACTAGACTATACATGTTACTGTCCACCACTATACATGTTACTGCCCACCACTATACATGTTACTGTCCACCACTATACATGTTACTGTCCACCACTATACATGTTACTGCCCACCACTATACATGTTACTGCCCACCACTAGACTATACATGTTACTGCCCACCACTAGACTATACATGTTACTGCCCACCACTAGACTATACATGTTACTGCCCACCACTATACATGTTCCTGTCCACCACTAGACTATGCATGTTACTGTCCACCAATATACATGTTACTGCCCACCACTAGACTATACATGTTACTGTCCACCACTAGACTATACATGTTACTGTCCACCACTATACATGTTACTGCCCACCACTAGACTATACATGTTACTGCCCACCACTAGACTATACATGTTACTGTCCACCACTAGACTATACATGTTACTGCCCACCACTAGACTATACATGTTACTGCCCCCACTAGACTATACATGTTACTGTCCACCACTAGACTACAATACATGTTACTGCCCACCACTAGACTATACATGTTACTGCCCACCACTAGACTATACATGTTACTGTCCACCACTAGACTATACATGTTACTGTCCACCACTAGACTATACATGTTACTGTCCACCACTATACATGTTACTGTCCACCACTATACATGTTACTGTCCACCACTATACATGTTACTGCCCACCACTAGACTATTTCTGTTTGGTCCAGTTAGTCCAAGTTTCCTGTTCTGAATCCTCTAGCTACGTTTGGTTCAGTTAGGCCAAGTTTCCTGTTCTGAATCCTCTAGCAACGTTTGTTCAGTTAGGCAAAGTTTCCTGTTCTGAATCCTCTAGCTATGTTTGGTTCAGTAAGTTTCCTGTTCTGAATCCTCTAGCTACATTTGGTTCAGTTAGTCAAGTTTTTTTTTCTTTCTGAATCTCTAGCTACATTTGGTTCAGTAAGTTTCCTGTTCTGAATCCTCTAGCTACGTTTGGTTCAGTAAGTTTCCTGTTCTGATCTCTAGCTACGTTTGGTTCAGTAAGTTTCCTGTTCTGAATCCTCTAGCTATGTTTGGTTCAGTAAGTTTCCTGTTCTGAATCCTCTAGCTATGTTGGTTCAGTAAGTTTCCTTTTCTGAATCCTCTAGCTATGTTTGGTTCAGTAAGTTTCCTGTTCTGAATCATCTAGCTACGTTTGGTTCAGTACGTTTCCTGTTCTGAATCCTCTAGCTATGTTTGGTTCCTTGACATGTTGTTTAAAGGTCAATGCAGCTGTTTTTCTCAATATTAAATCATTTGTGGTTAACAATTAAGTACCTTGCTGTGATTATTTTCCATTAAAATGGTCAAACACAAAAAAATAGCTTGTTAGCGAAGAGTAATTTCTCAAGCAAGAATGTAGCTAGGGCTGCCTGGGAGTGGGGCTGCCTGGGAGTGGGCTGCCTGGGAGTGGGGCTGCCTGGGAGTGGGGCTGCCTGGGAGTGGGCTGCCTGGGAGTGGGGCTGCCTGGGAGTGGGGCTGCCTGGGAGTGGGGCTGCCTGGGAGTGGGCTGCCTGGGAGTGGTCTGAGTGGGGAAACTCAAAACGAGCTCTTATTGGTCTATTAACAAACTCCATCCACCAAAACAGGCTGAAGTTCCAGGCAGTCTTTTCTAATAGCTCTTACACTAAAAGGGCATTATGATTTTCAGTGTTATTTCAACCTCCATACTGTGAATATAACACAGTGTCTTTAAGGTCTGTTCTGTCTTTTACTGTCGTTCTAGTTTCTGGTTCTGTTTTGGGCTCAGCCAGGAGCTGATGGGTGTAAACAGCCAGGAGCTGATGGGTGTAAACAGCCAGGAGCTGATGGGTGTAAACTCTGGGCCCAGAAATAGACTTCTAGAACCGTGGTGCTCTCTCTCTCTCGCTCCGTTTTCATTCTCTCCTCTCTTTATCTCGCTCTCACCTGCCTCTGTGGAAGACAAGAGGTGCTAACGAGCACCACCTGCCACAGCCCTTCCCTAAGAACATGTGATTCTCCCCCCAGTCATCACACTCCTATTGTAACTCAACTTATTTCCTTCTGCTTCTCCCTCTTCCTCCTCTCCCGTTCTTCTCTTTCCTGTATCTCCTCAACCTCCCTCCTATCCTCCCTCTCTCTCTTCTCGTCCTCCCCTCTCTCTCATGCTGTTCATCTCTAAGTGTGGAGGTGATTAGCATCCTGTCGCCCTGCTGCTTCTCTGTACAGCATCACTGTAATGTGTGTTTGTGGGTTAACTGTCTCTGTCTGTGTCTCTCTCTCTGTGTGTGTGTGTGTGTGTGTGTGTGTGTGTGGTGTGGTGTGTGTGTGTGTGAATATAACGGAGTATGGAATGTTGTTTAAAAACGGTTTATTCTTTGTGTGGTGCTAGGTGGTTTATCCCTGTCCTCTCTACTCAGTGTGGTGCTAGGTGGTTTAACCATGTCCTCTCTACTCCGTGTGGCGCTAGGTGGTTTAACCCTGTCCTCTCTTACTCGTGTGGTGCTAGGTGGTTGAACCATGTCCTCTCTACTCCGTGTGGTGCTAGGTGGTTGAACCTGTCCTCTCTACTCAGTGTGGTGCTAGGTGGTTTAACCCTGTCCTGTCCTCAGTGTGGTGCTATGTGGTTGAACCCTGTCCTGTCCTCTCTACTCAGTGTGAATGGAGCAGTGTGAGAGTGCAGCCTCTCTCCTGGCCTCCGTGCGGGAGCAGGAGCGTCAGTTTGAGCGTCTGACTCGCGCTCTGGAGGAGGAGAGGAGGTGCGGAGGCACCCCCCACGCCCTCCCCCAATCTACAGGTAACGCCCTCGCCCCCATGGGATCACCCATCACCCCATAGCATTCATGGGATCACCCATCACCCCATAGCATTCATGGATCATCCATCACCCCCATAGCATTCATGGGATCATCCATCACCCCATAGCCATCATGGTATCACCCATTCCATCACTTCGTCCTCGTTTCATCACCGTTCAACCGTCCTTGTAACTATCCATGCCGTCACCTCCATAGCTGCCGTTAGGGTTGCAACATTCCGATATCTTCCAGGAGGGAATAAGCAGGAAATTGGAGGATTTGAAGTAAACAGAAATTGTGCAATCCTACCCCATGGTATCACCCATTGCCTCACCCCAACGTCGTCCCGTCTCGTTCCATTGGTCAACTCTTCCTGTAGCCATCATTGTCAACCCTCCCTGTAGCCATCATTGGTCAACCCTCCCTGTAGCCATCATTGGTCAACCCTCCCTGTAGCCATCATTGGTCAACCCTCCCTGTAGCCATCATTGGTCAACCCTAAGACATTCCTAAGGCTCATATGATAAAACATTATACTGTATTTTCAGTGTTAATGATCCCAGTCCATGGCTGATCCTGAGGTCAGAATATTACAGATCGTTCAGACAGTAGAATTGCAGTATTTATTTCAGGTGTACACTGAGCAGAAGGGAGAACAGAGGAGGAAAAATACACTTTATTGTTTACAAATAGTATACTGCTGCCCGCTTGATTCATAACGGTTGGGTTTTGTCCAATCCCTGGTCTAGGTTACTGTTCACCATGTCCACTTCCTGCTTAGTGTCTGTGACTGTGTCAGGCTTCCCTGTCTGGACGTAGTGACTTCATAGCTTTAGATTACTTGCGAGCACACACACACACACTGTCTGGTAAGCAGACACACTGAGGTGTGCCATTTTCCCACCCTCAGGCATTTATAAACACACTACACGGTAAACACGTAGTCTCCTCTCTCAGGGTTGGTCTGGTCAGTCAGTGTTGTATCTCTGGAGAACAGACAGGGTTGGAATGTGCCTGGTCTTCACCCTGTTTACAGAGCTGACAGACACACACACACACACACACACACAACACACTGAGAACCCCACTGAGACACACACACACAGCCAACTGACAACCCACTGACAGGTTCTCGCACGCCCTGCTCTCTCGGAGGCTCTTCCTGTCTTGCTGGCAGCAGTGTTGCTCTGAACCGGTCTCTCCTCATCCTCCATGTCTCACCCATTCTGTCCTTCATTTGTTTTTTTCATTCGCTTCATCAATTGTTTATCTGTGCCTGTTGTCGGGGTTGAATGAATGGGATGTGGTGGTGCCTGTTGTCTGGGGTGACTGAATGGGATGTGGTGGTGCCTGTTGTCTGGGGTTGAATGAAGGGATGTGGTGGTGCCTGTTGTCTGGGGTTGACTGAATGGGATGTGGTGGTGCCTGTTGTCTGGGGTTGAATGAATGGGATGTGGTGGTGCCTGTTGTCTGGGGTTGACTGAATGGGATCTGGTGGTGCCTGTTGTCTGGGGTTGAATGTGGTGGTGCCTGTGTGTGTGAAAGGAGCCTGGGGCTCTGATGTCATGACATTCTCTCTGTGTCCTGCGTTAACCTGCTCCTCTGAATGTTTGGAATAACTCTGCTCCTCCTTGGCCACTGGCCCTGCGGTTGACACACATACACACACACACGCTGTCCTCTTGTGTAAACTACTCTGTCTTCCCCTCCGCTCTACAGAATGGGCGTGTTTCTTGTGATGCGGACATAGAGAGGCTCACACTGAACGAGGGATACGTCAACGGGACACATGTAAGCTGTGTGTGTGCCGGAATATGTCTTCCTCTTTGTATCTGTGTGACTGTATGTATCTGTGTGTGTGTGACATGTTGCCTGTGTTAATTAAGTTTGCGAGTGCATTTATCTGTGTGTGTGTGTTTATATTGTGGGTGTAACGGTGTCTGTCTCTCCGTTCTTCAGTACAGGATGGAGCCTGGTCAAGTCGTCCAGGAGACGGTTACCGTGGAGGAGGACCCGCACGAGGTGCCCCCCGTCATCTCTGTGGAAACCAGCGAAGATGGCACCACGCGCCGCACAGAAACTACGGTAATACCTTTACCCTCTCTCTCCCTGACTCATGTCATCTCCTCCGTGTCTGACACTAACCTCTCTTTCCCTGACTCATGTCATCTCCTCTGTGTCTGACACTAACCTCTCTCCCCTGACTCATGTCATCTCCTCCGTGGTCTGACACTAACCTCTCTCCCCTGACTCATGTCATCTCCTTCGTGTCTGACACAACCTCTCTCTCCTGACTCCTCGTACGGTCATCTCCTCCGTGTCTGACACTAACCTCTCTCTCCTGACTCCTCGTACGGTCATCTCCTCCGTGTCTGACACTAACCTCTCTCTCCTGACTCTCGTACGGTCATCTCCTCCGTGTCTGACACTAACCTCTCTCTCTGACTCCTCGTACGGTTATCTCCTGCGTGTCTGACACTAACCCTCTCTTCCTGACTCCTCGTACGGTCATCCTGCGTGTCTGACACTAACCTCTCTCTCTGACTCCTCGTACGGTCATCTCCTCCGTGTCTGACACTAACCTCTCTCTCCTGACTCCTCGTACGGTCATCTCCTGCGTGTCTGACACTAACCTCTCTCTCCTGACTCCTCGTACGGTCATCTCCTCCGTGTCTGACACTAACCTCTCTCCTGACTCCTCGTACGGTCATCTCCTCCGTGTCTGACACTAACCTCTCTCTCCTGACTCCTCGTACGGTCATCTCCTCCGTGTCTGACACTAACCTCTCTCTCCTGACTCCTCGTACGGTCATCTCCTCCGTGTCTGACACTAACTCTCTCTCCTGACTCCTCGTACGGTCATCTCCTCCGTGTCTGACACTAACCTCTCTCTCCTGACTCCTCGTACGGTCATCTCCTCCGTGTCTGACACTAACCTCTCTCTCCTGACTCCTCGTACGGTCATCTCCTCCGTGTCTGACACTAACCTCTCTCTCCTGACTCCTCGTACGGTCATCTCCTCCGTGTCTGACACTAACCTCTCTTCCTGACTCCTCGTAAGGTCATCTCCTCTGTGTCTGACACTAACCTCTCTCTCCTGACTCCTCGTACGGTCATCTCCTGCGTGTCTGACACTAACCTCTCTCTCCTGACTCCTCGTACGGTCATCTCCTCCGTGTCTGACACTAACCTCTCTCTCCTGACTCCTCGTACGGTCATCTCCTCCGTGTCTGACACTAACCTAGTTGTATCTGTTTCTCCTGCCCCTCTCCCCAGGTAAAGAAGGTAGTGAAGACTACCATGACTCGTACAGTCATCCCCTCTGTGTCTGACAACCTCTCCCTGGATGAGGGGGGTCTATGACAGGTGTAGGGGGTTACACCACCCCATGGAGCGGGTCTACAGACAGCCAGGTCCTCCCATGGACTACCCACAAACACCGTGCCCCGAAACTACCAATACGGACCCCCGGGAGGGTACGAGGACTACCGCCAGGGCCCTCCCTCCATAGGGGAGACTATGCCAGCCTGAGCAGGGGAGCACGCATGGACGACCGCTACAGGTAGGACAGGTGGATCTGTTGTCTCTTTATCCATAGATGTAGAGTTGGGAGACAACGGGTATATCCTCTCCTTTCTCCCTCCTCTCCTCTCTACTTCTCCCTCCAGGCCAGCTGATGGGTACCGGACCCTGGACTCAGGATACAGAGCCATCAGCAGGAACCAGCTGGACCCATACGCAGCACAGCCACAGGTGTGTTAAATAAAGTGGGTCGTAATGGCAGTGTGTTGTAGCTGTCTGGACTGCAGAATGTGTGTTAACGTGATGATATTGTATTGGTCAGGTGGGTCGTATGGGCAGTGCGTTGGAGCTGTCTGGGATGCCGAGGTTTGTCCCAGAGCCGTACGGTCTGGAGGATGACAGAGGAGTCTGGGGTATGACGAGGCAGACTACGGCATGGGACCGGCCATCCACTACGGAACAGTACCACGCAACCAACAAGCCTTCAACCACGGACCGCCCCGCAGGACAGGGTACATGTCCAGTGTGTGTGGAGGGAGTGTGTGCAGTAATGTCTGGTCTCCTTCTCGGTATCCCTGGTTGTTTATTCAGTCAGTGTAGTGTCCGCTCCCTACTAACCCCTCCAGTGTAGTGTCCGCTCCCTACTAACCCCTACCAGTGTAGTGTCCGCTCACTACTAACCCATACCAGTGTAGTGTCCGCTCCCTAATAAAACCCCTACCAGTGTAGTGTCCGCTCCTACTAACCCTACCAGTGTAGTGTCCGCTCCCTACTAACCCCTACCAGTGTAGTGTCCGCTCCCTACTAACCCCTACCAGTGGGTAGTGTCCGCCTCCCTACTAACCCCTACCAGTGTAGTGTCCGCTCCCTTACTAACCCCTACCAGTGGAGTGTCCGCCTCCCTACTAACCCTACCAGTGGAGTGTTCCGCTCCTACTAACCCCTACCAGTGGAGTGTCCGCTCCGACTAACCCCTACCAGTGGAGTGTCCGCTCCCGACTAACCCCTACAGTGGAGTGTCCGCTCCCGACTAACCCTACCAGTGGAGTGTCCGCTCCCGACTAACCCCTACAGTGGAGTGTGCTCCGCTCCTGACTAAACCCCTACCAGTGGAGTGTCCGCTACCGACTAACCCCTACCAGTGGAGTGTCCGCTCCCGACTAACCCCTACCAGTGGAGTGTCCGTTACTGTCCACCACATACATGTTACTGCCCACCACTAGACTATACATGTTACTGCCCACCACTATACATGTTACTGTCCACCACTAGACTATACATGTACTGCCCACCACTAGACTATACATGTTACTGCCCACCACTATACATGTTACTGCCCACCACTAGACTATACATGTTACTGCCCACCACTAGACTATACATGTTACTGCCACCACTATACATGTTACTGTCACACCACTATACATGTTACTGTCCACCACTATACATGTTACTGCCCACCACTAGACTATACATGTTACTGCCCCACTAGACTATACATGTTACTGCCCACCACTAGACTATACATGTTACTGCCCACACTAGACTATACATGTTACTGTCCACCACTCTATACATGTTACTGCCCACCACTAGACTATACATGTTACTGTCCACCACTATATACATGTTACTGCCCACCACTATACATGTTACTGTCCACCACTAGACTATACATGTTACTGCCCACCACTAGACTATACATGTTACTGTCCACCACTAGACTATACATGTTACTGCCACCACTAGACTATACATGTTACTGTCCACCACTATACATGTTACTGCACCACCACTATACATGTTACTGCCCACCACTAGACTATACATGTTACTGTCCACCACTATACATGTTACTGCCCACCACTAGACTATACATGTTACTGCCCACCACTAGACTATACATGTTACTGTCCACCACTATACATGTTACTGCCACCACTAGATAACATGTTACTGCCACCACTATACATGTTACTGCCCACCACTATACATGTTACTGCCACCCACTAGACTATACATGTTACTGCCCACCACTAGACTATACATGTTACTGTCCACCACTAGACTATACATGTTACTGCCCACCACTAGACTATACATGTTACTGTCCACCACTATACATGTTACTGCCCACCACTATACATGTTACTGCCCACCACTAGACTTACATGTACTGTCCACCACTAGACTATACATGTTACTGCCCACCACTAGACTATACATGTTACTGCCCACCACTAGACTATACATGTTACTGTCCACCACTAGACTATACATGTTACTGCCACCACTAGACTATACATGTTACTGCCCACCCTAGACTATACATGTTACTGTCCACCACTATACATGTTACTGCCCACCACTAGACTATACATGTTACTGCCACCACTAGACTATACATGTTACTGCCCACCACTAGACTATACATGTTACTGTCCCCACTAGACTACATGTTACTGTCCACCACTAGACTATACATGTTACTGTCCACCACTATACATGTTACTGTCCACCACTATACATGTTAACTTCCACCACTATACATGTTACTGCCCACCACTAGACTATACATGTTACTGCCCACCACTATACATGTTATTGCACCACAGAATATACATGTACTGTCCACCACTATACATGTTACTGCCCACCACTAGACTATACATGTTACTGTCCACCACTAGACTAACATGTTACGCCCACACTAGACTATACATGTTACTGTCCACCACTATACATGTTACTGCCCACCACTAGACATACATGTTACTGCCCACCACTAGACTATACATGTTACTGTCCACCACTATACATGTTACTGCCCACCACTATACATGTTACTGCCCACCACTAGACTATACATGTTACGTCCACCACTAGACTATACATGTTACTGTCCACCACTAGTACTTCCAACACCACTATACATGTTACTGCCACACACTAGACTATACATGTTACTGCCCACCACTAGACTATACATGTTACTGCCCACCACTAGAATACATGTTACTGCCCACCACTAGACTATACATGTTACTGTCCACACTATACATGTTACTGCCCACCACTAGACTATACATGTTACTGCCCACCACTAGACTATACATGTTACTGCCCACCACTAGACTATACGTTACTGTCCACCACTAGACTACATGTTACTGCCCACCACTAGACTATACATGTTACTGCCCACCACTATACATGTTACTGTCCACCACTAGACTATACATGTTACTGCCCCCACTAGACTATACATGTTACTGTCCACCACTATACATGTTACTGCCACCACTAGACTATACATGTTACTGCCCACCACTATACATGTTACTGCCACCACTATACATGTTACTGCCCACCCACTATACATGTTACTGCCCACCACTAGACTATACATGTTACTGCCCACCACTAGACTATACATGTTACTGCCACCACTAGACTATACATGTTACTGTCCACCACTAGACTATACATGTTACTGCCCACCACTATACATGTTACTGCCCACCACTAGACTATACATGTTACTGCCCACTACTTACATGTTACTGGCCACCCACTAGACTATACATGTTACTGCCCACCACTAGACTATACATGTTACTGCCCACCAGACTATACATGTTACTGTCCACCACTAGACTATACATGTTACTGCCCACCACTAGACTATACATGTTACTGCCCACCCACTATACATGTACTGCCCACCACTAGACTAACATGTTACTGCCCACCACTAGACTATACATGTTACTGCCACCACTAGACTATACATGTTACTGCCCACACTATACATGTTACTGCCCACCACTAGACTATACATGTTACTGCCCACCACTACTATACATGTTACTGCCCACCACTAGACTATACATGTTACTGTCCACCACTAGACTATACATGTTACTGTCCACCACTATACATGTTACTGCCCACCACTAGACTATACATGTTACTGTCCACACTATACAGTTACATGTTCCCCACCACTAGACTATACATGTTACTGTCCACCACCACTATACATGTTACTGCCACCACTATACATGTTACTGTCCACCACTAGACTATACATGTTACTGCCCACCACTAGACTATACATGTTACTGCCCACCACTAGACTATACATGTTACTGTCACCACTAGACTATACATGTTACTGTCCACCACTATACATGTTACTGCCCACCACTAGACTATACATGTTACTGCCCACCACTAGACTATACATGTTACTGCCCACCACTAGACTCTACATGTTACTGTCACCACTATACATGTTACTGCCCACCACTAGACTATACATGTTACTGTCCACCACTATACATGTTACTGCCCACCACTAGACTATACATGTTACTGTCCACCACTATACATGTTACTGCCCACCACTAGACTATACATGTTACTGTCCACCACTAGACTATACATGTTACTGCCCACCACTAGACTATACATGTTACTGTCCACCACTAGACTAGACATGTTACTGCCCACCACTATATATGTTACTGTCCACCACTATACATGTTACTGCCCACCACTAGACTATACATGTTACTGTCCACCACTAGACTATACATGTTACTGCCCACCACTATACATGTTACTGCCCACCACTAGACTATACATGTTACTGCCCACCACTAGACTATACATGTTACTGCCCACCACTAGACTATACATGTTACTGCCCACCACTATACATGTTACTGTCCACCACTATACATGTTACTGCCCACACTAGACTATACATGTTACTGTCCACCACTAGACTATACATGTTACTGCCCACCACTATACATGTTACTGTCCACCACTAGACTATACATGTTACTGTCCACCACTAGACTATACATGTTACTGTCCACCACTAGACTATACATGTTACTGCCCACCACTATACATGTTACTGCCCACCACTAGACTATACATGTTACTGCCCACCACTAGACTATACATGTTACTGTCCACCACTAGACTAGACATGTTACTGTCCACCACTATACATGTTACTGTCCACCACTAGACTAGACATGTTACTGTCCACCACTATACATGTTACTGCCCACCACTAGACTATACATGTTACTGCCCACCACTAGACTATACATGTTACTGTCCACCACCACTATACATGTTACTGTCCACCACTATACATGTTACTGTCCACCACTAGACTATACATGTTACTGTCCACCACTAGACTATACATGTTACTGCCCACCACTAGACTATACATGTTACTGCCCACCACTAGACTATACATGTTACTGCCCACCACTAGACTATACATGTTACTGCCCAACACTAGACTATACGTGTTACTGCCCACCACTAGACAATATATGTTACTGTCCACCACTATACATGTTACTGCCCACCACTATACTATACATGTTACTGCCCACCACTATACTATACATGTTACTGCCCACCACTAGACTCTACATGTTACTGTCCACCACTAGACTCTACATGTTACTGTCCACCACTAGACTATACATGTT
Organism: Oncorhynchus kisutch; assembly: GCF_002021735.2. Lineage (NCBI taxonomy): Eukaryota > Metazoa > Chordata > Actinopteri > Salmoniformes > Salmonidae > Oncorhynchus > Oncorhynchus kisutch. Next base: position 46,828,399 of record NC_034201.2, read on the forward strand.
ACTGCCCACCACTATACATGTTACTGTCCACCACTAGACTATACATGTTACTGCCCACCACTATACATGTTACTGCCCACCACTATACATGTTACTGCCCACCACTAGACTATACATGTTACTGCCCACCACTAGACTATACATGTTACTGCCCACCACTAGACTATACATGTTACTGCCCACCACTATACTATACATGTTACTGCCCACCACTAGACTATACATGTTACTGTCCACTACTATACATGTTACTGCCCACCACTAGACTATACATGTTACTGCCCACTACTATACATGTTACTGCCCACCACTAGACTATACATGTTACTGCCCACCACTAGACTATACATGTTACTGCCCACCACTAGACTATACATGTTACTGTCCACCACTAGACTATACATGTTACTGTCCACCACTAGACTATACATGTTACTGCCCACCACTATACATGTTACTGCCCACCACTAGACTATACATGTTACTGCCCACCACTAGACTATACATGTTACTGTCCACCACTAGACTAGACATGTTACTGTCCACCACTATACATGTTACTGTCCACCACTAGACTATACATGTTACTGTCCACCACTATACATGTTACTGCCCACCACTAGACTATACATGTTACTGCCCACCACTAGACTATACATGTTACTGTCCACCACCACTATACATGTTACTGTCCACCACTATACATGTTACTGCCCACCATTAGACTATTCATGTTACTGTCCACCACTATACATGTTACTGTCCACCACTATACATGTTACTGTCCACCACTAGACTATACATGTTACTGCCCACCACTATACATGTTACTGTCCACCACTATACATGTTACTGTCCACCACTAGACTATACATGTTACTGTCCACCACTATACATGTTACTGTCCACCACTAGACTATACATGTTACTGCCCACCACTATACATGTTACTGCCCACCACTAGACTATACATGTTACTGCCCACCACTAGACTATACATGTTACTGTCCACCACTAGACTAGACATGTTACTGTCCACCACTATACATGTTACTGTCCACCACTAGACTAGACATGTTACTGTCCACCACTATACATGTTACTGCCCACCACTAGACTATACATGTTACTGTCCACCACTAGACTATACATGTTACTGTCCACCACTAGACTATACATGTTACTGCCCACCACTAGACTATTCATGTTACTGCCCACCACTAGACTATACATGTTACTGCCCACCACTAGACTATACATGTTACTGCCCACCACTAGACTATACATGTTACTGCCCACCACTAGACTATACATGTTACTGTCCACCACTATACATGTTACTGCCCACCACTAGACTATACATGTTACTGTCCACCACTAGACTATACATGTTACTGCCCACCACTATACATGTTACTGTCCACCACTAGACTATACATGTTACTGTCCACCACTAGACTATACATGTTACTGTCCACCACTAGACTATACATGTTACTGCCCACCACTATACATGTTACTGCCCACCACTAGACTATACATGTTACTGCCCACCACTAGACTATACATGTTACTGTCCACCACTAGACTAGACATGTTACTGTCCACCACTATACATGTTACTGTCCACCACTAGACTATACATGTTACTGTCCACCACTATACATGTTACTGCCCACCACTAGACTATACATGTTACTGCCCACCACTAGACTATACATGTTACTGTCCACCACCACTATACATGTTACTATCCACCACTATACATGTTACTGTCCACCACTAGACTATACATGTTACTGTCCACCACTAGACTATACATGTTACTGCCCACCACTAGACTACATGTTACTGCCCACCACTAGACTATACATGTTACTGCCCACCACTAGACTATACATGTTACTGCCCAACACTAGACTATACGTGTTACTGCCCACCACTAGACAATACATGTTACTGTCCACCACTATACATGTTACTGCCCACCACTAGACTATACATGTTACTGCCCACCACTAGACTATACATGTTACTGCCCACCACTAGACTATACATGTTACTGTCCACCACTAGACTATACATGTTACTGTCCACCACTAGACTATACATGTTACTGCCCACCACTATACATGTTACTGTCCACCACTAGACTATACATGTTACTGCCCACCACTATACATGTTACTGCCCACCACTATACATGTTACTGCCCACCACTAGACTATACATGTTACTGCCCACCACTAGACTATACATGTTACTGCCCACCACTAGACTATACATGTTACTGCCCACCATACTATACATGTTACTGCCCACCACTAGACTATACATGTTACTGTCCACACTATACATGTTACTGCCCACCACTAGACTATACATGTTACTGCCACCACTATACATGTTACTGCCCACCACTAGACTATACATGTTACTGCCCACCACTAGACTATACATGTTACTGCCCACCACTAGACTATACATGTTACTGTCCACCACTAGACTATACATGTTACTGTCCACCACTAGACTATACATGTTACTGCCCACCACTATACATGTTACTGCCCACCACTAGACTATACATGTTACTGCCCACCACTAGACTATACATGTTACTGTCCACCACTAGACTAGACATGTTACTGTCCACCACTATACATGTTACTGTCCACCACTAGACTATACATGTTACTGTCCACCACTATACATGTTACTGCCCACCACTAGACTATACATGTTACTGCCCACCACTAGACTATACATGTTACTGTCCACCACCACTATACATGTTACTGTCCACCACTATACATGTTACTGCCCACCATTAGACTATTCATGTTACTGTCCACCACTATACATGTTACTGTCCACCACTATACATGTTACTGTCCACCACTAGACTATACATGTTACTGCCCACCACTATACATGTTACTGTCCACCACTATGCATGTTACTGTCCACCACTAGACTATACATGTTACTGTCCACCACTATACATGTTACTGTCCACCACTAGACTATACATGTTACTGCCACCACTATACATGTTACTGCCCACCACTAGACTATACATGTTACTGCCCACCACTAGACTATACATGTTACTGTCCACCACTAGACTATACATGTTACTGTCCACCACTATACATGTTACTGTCCACCACTAGACTATACATGTTACTGTCCACCACTATACATGTTACTGCCCACCACTAGACTATACATGTTACTGTCCACCACTAGACTATACATGTTACTGTCCACCACTAGACTATACATGTTACTGCCCACCACTAGACTATACATGTTACTGCCCACCACTAGACTATACATGTTACTGCCCACCACTAGACTATACATGTTACTGCCCACCACTAGACTATACATGTTACTGCCCACCACTAGACTATACATGTTACTGTCCACCACTATACATGTTACTGCCCACCACTAGACTATACATGTTACTGCCCACCACTATACTATACATGTTACTGCCCACCACTAGACTCTACATGTTACTGTCCACCACTAGACTCTACATGTTACTGTCCACCACTAGACTATACATGTTACTGCCCACCACTATACATGTTACTGTCCACCACTATACATGTTACTGTCCACCACTAGACTATACATGTTACTGCCCACCACTATACATGTTACTGCCCACCACTATACATGTTACTGCCCACCACTAGACTATACATGTTACTGCCCACCACTAGACTATACATGTTACTGCCCACCACTAGACTATACATGTTACTGCCCACCACTATACTATACATGTTACGGCCCACCACTAGACTATACATTTTACTGTCCACACCTATACATGTTACTGCCCACCACTAGACTATATATGTTACTGCCCACTACTATACATGTTACTGCCCACCACTAGACTATACATGTTACTGCCCACCACTAGACTATACATGTTACTGCCCACCACTAGACTATACATGTTACTGTCCACCACTAGACTATACATGTTACTGTCCACCACTAGACTATACATGTTACTGCCCACCACTATACATGTTACTGCCCACCACTAGACTATACATGTTACTGCCCACCACTAGACTAGACATGTTACTGTCCACCACTATACATCTTACTGTCCACCACTAGACTATACATGTTATTGTCCACCACTATACATGTTACTGCCCACCACTAGACTATACATGTTACTGCCCACCACCACTATACATGTTACTGTCCACCACTATACATGTTACTGTCCACCACTATACATGTTACTGTCCACCACTAGACTATACATGTTACTGTCCACCACTAGACTATACATGTTACTGCCCACCACTAGACTCTACATGTTACTGTCCACCACTATACATGTTACTGCCCACCACTAGACTATACATGTTACTGTCCACCACTAGACTATACATGTTACTGTCCACCACCACTATACATGTTACTGTCCACCACTATACATGTTACTGTCCACCACTAGACTATACATGTTACTGCCCACCAATAGACTATACATGTTACTGCCCACCACTATACATGTTACTGCCCACCACTAGACTATACATGTTACTGCCCACCAGTAGACTATACATGTTACTGCCCACCACTAGACTATACATGTTACTGCCCACCACTAGACTATACATGTTACTGTCCACCACTAGACTAGACATGTTACTGTCCACCACTATACATGTTACTGTCCACCACTAGACTAGACATGTTACTGCCCACCACTAGACTATACATGTTACTGCCCACCACTATACATGTTACTGCCCACCACTATACATGTTACTGCCCACCACTATACATGTTACTGCCCACCACTATACATGTTACTGCCCACCACTATACATGTTACTGCCCACCACTAGACTATACATGTTACTGCCCACCACTATACATGTTACTGCCCACCACTAGACTATACATGTTACTGTTCACCACTAGACTATACATGTTACTGCCCACCACTAGACTATACATGTTACTGTTCACCACTAGACTATACATGCTACTGCCCACCACTATACATGTTACTGTCCACCACTATACATGTTACTGCCCACCACTAGACTATACATGTTACTGCCCACCACTAGACTATACATGTTACTGCCCACCACTAGACTATACATGTTACTGCCCACCACTATACTATACATGTTAATGCCTACCACTATATATGTTACTGTCCACCACTAGACTAGACATGTTACTGCCCACCACTAGACTATACTTGTTACTGTCCACCACAATACATGTTACTGCCAACCACTATACTATACATGTTACTGTCCACCACTAGACTATACATGTTACTGTCCACCACTATACATGTTACTGCCCACCACTAGACTATACATGTTACTGTCCACCACTATACATGTTACTGTCCACCACTAGACTATACATGTTACTGTCCACCACTAGACTATACATGTTACTGCCCACCACTAGACTCTACATGTTACTGTCCACCACTAGACTATACATGTTACTGTCCACCACTATACATGTTACTGCCCACCACTATACTATACATGTTACTGCCCACCACTAGACTCTACATGTTACTGTCCACCACTAGACTCTACATGTTACTGTCCACCACTTTACATGTTACTGCCCACCACTAGACTCTACATGTTACTGTCCACCACTATACATGTTACTGCCCACCACTAGACTATACATGTTACTGTCCACCACCACTATACATGTTACTGTCCACCACTATACATGTTACTGTCCACCACTAGACTATACATGTTACTGTCCACCACTAGACTATACATGTTACTGCCCACCACTATACATGTTACTGCCCACCACTAGACTATACATGTTACTGCCCACCATTATACATGTTACTGCCACACTATACATGTTACTGTCCACCACTATACATGTTACTGTCCACCACTAGACTATACATGTTACTGCCCACCAATAGACTATACATGTTACTGCCCACCACTATACATGTTACTGCCCACCACTAGACTATACATGTTACTGCCCCACCACTATACATGTTACTGCCCACCACTATACATGTTACTGCCCACCACTATACATGTTACTGCCCACCACTAGACTATACATGTTACTGCCCACCACTAGACTATACATGTTACTGCCCACCACTAGACTATACATGTTACTGCCCCCACTAGACTATACATGTTACTGTCCACCACTAGACTAGACATGTTACTGTCCACCACTATACATGTTACTGTCCACCACTAGACTATACATGTTACTGCCCACCACTAGACTATACATGTTACTGCCCACCACTATACATGTTACTGCCCACCACTATACATGTTACTGCCCACCACTATACATGTTACTGCCCACCACTATACATGTTACTGCCCACCACTATACATGTTACTGCCCACCACTAGACTATACATGTTACTGTCCACCACTAGACTATACATGTTACTGCCCACCACTATACATGTTACTGCCCACCACTAGACTATACATGTTACTGCCCACCATTATACATGTTACTGCCCACCACTATACATGTTACTGTCCACCACTATACATGTTACTGTCCACCACTAGACTATACATGTTACTGTCCACCACTAGACTATACATGTTACTGCCCACCACTATACATGTTACTGCCCACCACTAGACTATACATGTTACTGCCCACCACTATACATGTTACTGCCCACCACTATACATGTTACTGCCCACCACTATACATGTTACTGCCCACCACTAGACTATACATGTTACTGCCCACCAGTAGACTATACATGTTACTGCCCACCACTAGACTATACATGTTACTGCCCACCACTAGACTATACATGTTACTGTCCACCACTAGACTAGACATGTTACTGTCCACCACTATACATGTTACCGTCCACCACTAGACTAGACATGTTACTGCCCACCACTAGACTATACATGTTACTGCCCACCACTATACATGTTACTGCCCACCACTATACATGTTACTGCCCACCACTATACATGTTACTGCCCACCACTATACATGTTACTGCCCACCACTAGACTATACATGTTACTGTTCACCACAAGACTATACATGCTACTGCCCACCACTGTACATGTTACTGTCCACCACTATACATGTTACTGCCCACCACTAGACTATACATGTTACTGCCCACCACTAGACTATACATGTTACTGCCCACCACTAGACTATACATGTTACTGCCCACCACTATACTATACATGTTAATGCCTACCACTATATATGTTACTGTCCACCACTAGACTAGACATGTTACTGCCCACCACTAGACTATACTTGTTACTGTCCACCACAATACATGTTACTGCCAACCACTATACTATACATGTTACTGTCCACCACTAGACTATACATGTTACTGTCCACCACTATACATGTTACTGCCCACCACTAGACTATACATGTTACTGCCCACCACTAGACTATACATGTTACTGTCCACCACCACTATACATGTTACTGTCCACCACTATACATGTTACTGTCCACCACTAGACTATACATGTTACTGTCCACCACTAGACTATACATGTTACTGCCCACCACTAGACTCTACATGTTACTGTCCACCACTAGACTATACATGTTACTGTCCACCACTATACATGTTACTGCCCACCACTAGACTATACATGTTACTGCCCACCACTAGACTATACATGTTACTGTCCACCACTAGACTATACATGTTACTGTCCACCACTATACATGTTACTGCCCACCACTAGACTCTACATGTTACTGTCCACCACTATACATGTTACTGCCCACCACTAGACTATACATGTTACTGTCCACCACCACTATACATGTTACTGTCCACCACTAGACTATACATGTTACTGTCCACCAATAGACTATACATGTTACTGCCCACCACTATACATGTTACTGCCCACCACTAGACTATACATGTTACTGCCCACCATTATACATGTTACTGCCCACCACTATACATGTTACTGCCCACCACTATACATGTTACTGCCCACCACTAGACTATACATGTTACTGCCCACCACTAGACTATACATGTTACTGCCCACCACTAGACTATACATGTTACTGCCCACCACTAGACTATACATGTTACTGTCCCCCACTAGACTAGACATGTTACTGTCCACCACTATACATGTTACTGTCCACCACTAGACTAGACATGTTACTGCCCACCACTAGACTATACATGTTACTGCCCACCACTATACATGTTACTGCCCACCACTATACATGTTACTGCCCACCACTATACATGTTACTGCCCACCACTATACATGTTACTGCCCACCACTAGACTATACATGTTACTGCCCACCACTATACATGTTACTGCCCACCACTACCACTATACATGTTACTGCCCACCACTAGACTATACATGTTACTGTCACCACTAGACTATACATGTTACTGCCCACCACTAGACTATACATGTTACTGTCCACCACTAGACTATACATGTTACTGCCCACCACTATACATGTTACTGCCCACCACTATACATGTTACTGCCCACCACTAGACTATACATGTTACTGCCCACCACTAGACTATACATGTTACTGCCCACCACTAGACTATACATGTTACTGCCCACCACTATACTATACATGTTACTGCCTACCACTATATATGTTACTGTCCACCACTAGATTAGACATGTTACTGCCCATCACTAGACTATACATGTTACTGCCCACCACTAGACTATACATGTTACTGTCCACCACTAGACTAGACATGTTACTGTCCACCACTATATATGTTACTGCCCATCACTAGACTATACATGTTACTGCCCACCACTATACATGTTACTGCCCACCACTAGACTATACATGTTACTGCACACCACTATACATGTTACTGCCCATCACTAGACTATACATGTTACTGCCCACCACTAGACTATACATGTTACTGCCCACCACTATACTATACATGTTACTGCCTACCACTATATATGTTACTGTCCACCACTAGACTCTACATGTTACTGCCCACTACTATACATGTTACTGCCCACCACTATACATGTTACTGCCCACCACTATACATGTTACTGCCCACCACTATACATGTTACTGCCCACCACTATACATGTTACTGCCCACCACTATACATGTTACTGCCCACCACTAGACTATACATGATACTGTTCACCACTAGACTATACATGTTACTGCCCACCACTATACATGTTACTGCCCACCACTAGACATGTTACTGCCCACCAATCTACATGTTACTGCCCACCACTATACATGTTACTGCCCACCACTAGACTATACATGTTACTGCCCACCACTAGACTATACATGTTACTGCCCACCACTAGACTATACATGTTACTGCCCACCACTAGACTATACATGTTACTGTCCACCACTAGACTAGACATGTTACTGTCCACCACTATACATGTTACTGTCCACCACTAGACTAGACATGTTACTGTCCACCACTATACATGTTACTGCCCACCACTAGACTATACATGTTACTTCCCACCACTAGACTATACATGTTACTGTCCACCACCACTATACATGTTACTGTCCACCACTATACATGTTACTGTCCACCACTAGACTATACATGTTACTGCCCACCACTAGACTATACATGTTACTGCCCACACTATACTATACATGTTACTGCCCACCACTAGACTCTACATGTTACTGTCCACCACTAGACTCTACATGTTACTGTCCACCACTATACATGTTACTGCCCACCACTAGAATCTACATGTTACTGTCCACCACTAGACTCTACATGTTACTGTCCAGCACTATACATGTTACTGTCCACCACTAGACTATAAATGTTACTGCCCACCACTAGACTATAAATGTTACTGCCCACCACTAGACTATACATGTTACTGTCCACCACTAGACGAGACATGTTACTGCCCACCACTATATATGTTACTGTCCACCACTATACATGTTACTGCCCACCACTAGACTATACATGTTACTGTCCACCACTAGACTATACATGTTACTGCCCAACACTATACATGTTACTGTCCACCACTAGACTATACATGTTACTGTCCACCACTATACATGTTACTGCCCACCACTAGACTATACATGTTACTGTCCACCACCACTATACGTGTTACTGTCCACCACTATACATGTTACTGTCCACCACTAGACTATACATGTTACTGTCCACCACTAGACTATACATGTTACTGCCTAACACTAGACTATACATGTTACTGCCCACCACTAGACTATACATGTTACTGCCCACCACTAGACTCTACATGTTACTGTCCACCACTAGACTATACATGTTACTGCCCACCACTATACATGTTACTGTCCACCACTATACATGTTACTGTCCAGCACTAGACTATACATGTTACTGCCCACCACTATACATGTTACTGCCCACCACTATACATGTTACTGCCCACCACTAGACTATACATGTTACTGCCCACAACTAGACTATACATGTTACTGTCCACCACTAGACTATACATGTTACTGTCCACCACTAGACTATACATGTTACTGTCCACCACTAGACTATACATGTTACTGCCCACCACTAAACATGTTACTGTCCACCACTAGACTAGACATGTTACTGTCCACCACTATACATGTTACTGTCCACCACTAGACTAGACATGTTACTGTCCACCACTATACATGTTACTGCCCACCACTAGACTATACATGTTACTGTCCACCACTAGACTAGACATGTTACTGTCCACCACTATATGTTACTGCCCATCACTAGACTATACATGTTACTGCCCACCACTATACATGTTACTGCCCACCACTAGACTATACATGTTACTGCCCACCACTATACATGTTACTGCCCATCACTAGACTATACATGTTACTGCCCACCACTAGACTATACATGTTACTGCCCACCACTATACTATACATGTTACTGCCTACCACTATATATGTTACTGTCCACCACTAGACTCTACATGTTACTGCCCACTACTATACATGTTACTGCCCACCACTATACATGTTACTGCCCACCACTATACATGTTACTGCCCACCACTATACATGTTACTGCCCACCACTATACATGTTACTGCCCACCACTATACATGTTACTGCCCACCACTAGACTATACATGTTACTGTCACCACTAGACTATACATGTTACTGCCCACCACTATACATGTTACTGCCCACCACTAGACATGTTACTGCCCACCAATCTACATGTTACTGCCCACCACTATACATGTTACTGCCCACCACTAGACTATACATGTTACTGCCCACCACTAGACTATACATGTTACTGCCCACACTAGACTATACATGTTACTGCCCACCACTAGACTATACATGTTACTGTCCACCACTAGACTAGACATGTTACTGTCCACCACTATACATGTTACTGTCCACCACTAGACTAGACATGTTACTGTCCACCACTATACATGTTACTGCCCACCACTAGACTATACATGTTACTTCCCACCACTAGACTATACATGTTACTGTCCACCACCACTATACATGTTACTGTCCACCACTATACATGTTACTGTCCACCACTAGACTATACATGTTACTGCCCACCACTAGACTATACATGTTACTGCCCAACACTATACTATACATGTAACTGCCCACCACTAGACTCTACATGTTACTGTCCACCACTAGACTCTACATGTTACTGTCCACCACTATACATGTTACTGCCCACCACTAGAATCTACATGTTACTGTCCACCACTAGACTCTACATGTTACTGTCCACCACTATACATGTTACTGTCCAGCACTATACATGTTACTGTCCACCACTAGACTATAAATGTTACTGCCCACCACTAGACTATACATGTTACTGTCCACCACTAGACTAGACATGTTACTGCCCACCACTATACATGTTACTGTCCACCACTATACATGTTACTGCCCACCACTAGACTATACATGTTACTGTCCACCACTAGACTATACATGTTACTGCCCAACACTATACATGTTACTGTCCACCACTAGACTATACATGTTACTGTCCACCACTATACATGTTACTGCCCACCACTAGACTATACATGTTACTGTCCACCACCACTATACGTGTTAATGTCCACCACTATACATGTTACTGTCCACCACTAGACTATACATGTTACTGTCCACCACTAGACTATACATGTTACTGCCTAACACTAGACTATACATGTTACTGCCCACCACTAGACTATACATGTTACTGCCCACCACTAGACTCTACATGTTACTGTCCACCACTAGACTATACATGTTACTGCCCACCACTATACATGTTACTGTCCACCACTATACATGTTACTGTCCAGCACTAGACTATACATGTTACTGCCCACCACTATACATGTTACTGCCCACCACTATACATGTTACTGCCCACCACTAGACTATACATGTTACTGCCCACCACTAGACTATACATGTTACTGTCCACCACTAGACTATACATGTTACTGTCCACCACTAGACTATACATGTTACTGTCCACCACTAGACTATACATGTTACTGCCCACCACTATACATGTTACTGTCCACCACTAGACTATACATGTTACTGTCCACCACTATACATGTTACTGTCCACCACTAGACTATACATGTTACTGTCCACCACTATACATGTTACTGCCCACCACTAGACTATACATGTTACTGTCCACCACTAGACTAGACATGTTACTGTCCACCACTATACATGTTACTGTCCACCACTAGACTAGACATGTTACTGTCCACCACTAGACTATACATGTTACTGCCCACCACTATACATGTTACTGCCCACCACTATACATGTTACTGCCCACCACTAGACTATACATGTTACTGCCCACCACTAGACTATACATGTTACTGCCCACCACTAGACTATACATGTTACTGCCCACCACTATACTATACATGTTACTGCCTACCACTATATATGTTACTGTCCACCACTAGACTAGACATGTTACTGCCCACCACTAGACTATACATGTTACTGCCCACCACTAGACTATACATGTTACTGTCCACCACTAGACTATACATGTTACTGTCCACCACTATACATGTTACTGCCCACCACTAGACTATACATGTTACTGCCCACCACTATACATGTTACTGCCCACCACTAGACTATACATGTTACTGCCCACCACTATACATGTTACTGCCCACCACTAGACTATACATGTTACTGCCCACCACTAGACTATACATGTTACTGCCCACCACTATACTATACATGTTACTGCCTACCACTATATATGTTACTGTCCACCACTAGACTCTACATGTTACTGCCCACTACTATACATGTTACTGCCCACCACTATACATGTTACTGCCCACCACTATACATGTTACTGCCCACCACTATACATGTTACTGCCCACCACTATACATGTTACTGCCCACCACTATACATGTTACTGCCCACCACTAGACTATACATGATACTGTCCACCACTAGACTATACATGTTACTGCCCACCACTATACATGTTACTGCCCACCACTAGACATGTTACTGCCCACCAATCTACATGTTACTGCCCACCACTATACATGTTACTGCCCACCACTAGACTATACATGTTACTGCCCACCACTAGACTATACATGTTACTGCCCACCACTAGACTATACATGTTACTGCCCACCACTAGACTATACATGTTACTGTCCACCACTAGACTATACATGTTACTGTCCACCACTATACATGTTACTGTCCACCACTAGACTAGACATGTTACTGTCCACCACTATACATGTTACTGCCCACCACTAGACTATACATGTTACTTCCCACCACTAGACTATACATGTTACTGTCCACCACCACTATACATGTTACTGTCCACCACTATACATGTTACTGTCCACCACTAGACTATACATGTTACTGCCCACCACTAGACTATACATGTTACTGCCCAACACTATACTATACATGTAACTGCCCACCACTAGACTCTACATGTTACTGTCCACCACTAGACTCTACATGTTACTGTCCACCACTATACATGTAACTGCCCACCACTAGACTCTACATGTTACTGTCCACCACTAGACTCTACATGTTACTGTCCACCACTATACATGTTACTGCCCACCACTAGACTATACATGTTACTGTCCACCACTATACATGTTACTGTCCACCACTATACATGTTACTGTCCACCACTAGACTATACATGTTACTGCCCACCACTAGACTATACATGTTACTGTCCACCACTAGACTATACATGTTACTGCCCACCACTATACATGTTACTGTCCACCACTATACATGTTACTGCCCACCACTAGACTATACATGTTACTGTCCACCACTAGACTATACATGTTACTGCCCAACACTATACATGTTACTGTCCACCACTAGACTATACATGTTACTGTCCACCACTATACATGTTACTGCCCACCACTAGACTATACATGTTACTGTCCACCACCACTATACATGTTAATGTCCACCACTATACATGTTACTGTCCACCACTAGACTATACATGTTACTGTCCACCACTAGACTATACATGTTACTGCCAACACTAGACTATACATGTTACTGCCCACCACTAGACTATACATGTTACTGCCCACCACTAGACTCTACATGTTACTGTCCACCACTAGACTATACATGTTACTGCCCACCACTATACATGTTACTGTCCACCACTATACATGTTACTGTCCACCACTAGACTATACATGTTACTGCCCACCACTATACATGTTACTGCCCACCACTATACATGTTACTGCCCACCACTAGACTATACATGTTACTGCCCACCACTAGACTATACATGTTACTGTCCACCACTAGACTATACATGTTACTGTCCACCACTAGACTATACATGTTACTGTCCACCACTAGACTATACATGTTACTGCCCACCACTATACATGTTACTGTCCACCACTAGACTAGACATGTTACTGTCCACCACTATACATGTTACTGTCCACCACTAGACTAGACATGTTACTGTCCACCACTATACATGTTACTGCCCACCACTAGACTATACATGTTACTGTCCACCACTAGACTAGACATGTTACTGTCCACCACTATATATGTTACTGCCCATCACTAGACTATACATGTTACTGCCCACCACTATACATGTTACTGCCCACCACTAGACTATACATGTTACTGCCCACCACTATACATGTTACTGCCCATCACTAGACTATACATGTTACTGCCCACCACTAGACTATACATGTTACTGCCCACCACTAGACTATACATGTTACTGCCTACCACTATATATGTTACTGTCCACCACTAGACTCTACATGTTACTGCCCACTACTATACATGTTACTGCCCACCACTATACATGTTACTGCCCACCACTATACATGTTACTGCCCACCACTATACATGTTACTGCCCACCACTATACATGTTACTGCCCACCACTATACATGTTACTGCCCACCACTAGACTATACATGTTACTGTCCACCACTAGACTATACATGTTACTGCCCACCACTATACATGTTACTGCCCACCACTATACATGTTACTGCCCACCATATACATGTTACTGCCCACCACTATACATGTTACTGCCCACCACTAGACTATACATGTTACTGCCCACCACTAGACTATACATGTTACTGTCCACCACTAGACTAGACATGTTACTGTCCACCACTATACATGTTACTGTCCACCACTAGACTATACATGTTACTGTCCACCACTATACATGTTACTGCCCACCACTAGACTATACATGTTACTGCCCACCACTAGACTATACATGTTACTGTCCACCACCACTATACATGTTACTGTCCACCACTATACATGTTACTGTCCACCACTAGACTATACATGTTACTGCCCACCACTAGACTATACATGTTACTGCCCACCACTATACTATACATGTTACTGCCCACCACTAGACTCTACATGTTACTGTCCACCACTAGACTCTACATGTTACTGTCCACCACTATACATGTTACTGCCCACCACTAGAATATACATGTTACTGTCCACCACTAGACTCTACATGTTACTGTCCACCACTATACATGTTACTGTCCAGCACTATACATGTTACTGTCCACCACTAGACTATAAATGTTACTGCCCACCACTAGACTATACATGTTACTGTCCACCACTAGACTAGACATGTTACTGCCCACCACTATATATGTTACTGTCCACCACTATACATGTTACTGCCCACCACTAGACTATACATGTTACTGTCCACCACTAGACTATACATGTTACTGCCCACCACTATACATGTTACTGTCCACCACTAGACTATACATGTTACTGTCCACCACTATACATGTTACTGCCCACCACTAGACTATACATGTTACTGTCCACCACCACTATACGTGTTACTGTCCACCACTATACATGTTACTGTCCACCACTAGACTATACATGTTACTGTCCACCACTAGACTATACATGTTACTGCCTAACACTAGACTATACATGTTACTGCCCACCACTAGACTATACATGTTACTGCCCACCACTAGACTCTACATGTTACTGTCCACCACTAGACTATACATGTTACTGCCCACCACTATACATGTTACTGTCCACCACTATACATGTTACTGTCCACCACTAGACTATACATGTTACTGCCCACCACTATACATGTTACTGCCCACCACTATACATGTTACTGCCCACCACTAGACTATACATGTTACTGCCCACCACTAGACTATACATGTTACTGTCCACCACTAGACTATACATGTTACTGTCCACCACTAGACTATACATGTTACTGTCCACCACTAGACTATACATGTTACTGCCCACCACTATACATGTTACTGTCCACCACTAGACTATACATGTTACTGTCCACCACTATACATGTTACTGTCCACCACTAGACTAGACATGTTACTGTCCACCACTATACATGTTACTGCCCACCACTAGACTATACATGTTACTGTCCACCACTAGACTAGACATGTTACTGTCCACCACTATACATGTTACTGTCCACCACTAGACTAGACATGTTACTGTCCACCACTATACATGTTACTGCTCACCACTAGACTATACATGTTACTGTCCACCACCACTATACATGTTACTGTCCACCACTATACATGTTACTGTCCACCACTAGACTATACATGTTACTGTCCACCACTAGACTATACATGTTACTGCCCACCACTAGACTCTACATGTTACTGCCCACCACTAGACTCTACATGTTACTGTCCACCACTAGACTCTACATGTTACTGTCCACCACTATACATGTTACTGCCCACCACTAGACTCTACATGTTATTGTCCACCACTATACATGTTACTGTCCACCACTAGACTCTACATGTTACTGTCCACCACTATACATGTTACTGCCCACCACTAGACTATACATGTTACTGTCCACCACTAGACTATACATGTTACTGCCCACCACTAGACTATACATGTTACTGTCCACCACTAGACTATACATGTTACTGCCCACCACTATACATGTTACTGTCCACCACTATACATGTTACTGCCCACCACTAGACTATACATGTTACTGTCCACCACTAGACTATACATGTTACTGCCCACCACTAGACTATACATGTTACTGCCCACCACTATACATGTTACTGTCCACCACTATACATGTTACTGCCCACCACTAGACTATACATGTTACTGTCCACCACTAGACTATACATGTTACTGCCCACCACTATACATGTTACTGTCCACCACTAGACTATACATGTTACTGTCCACCACTAGACTATACATGTTACTGTCCACCACTAGACTATACATGTTACTGCCCACCACTATACATGTTACTGTCCACCACTAGACTATACATGTTACTGCCCACCACTAGACTATACATGTTACTGTCCACCACTAGACTATACATGTTACTGCCCACCACTATACATGTTACTGTCCACCACTATACATGTTACTGTCCACCACTATACATGTTACTGTCCACCACTAGACTATACATGTTACTGCCCACCACTAGACTATACATGTTACTGTCCACCACTAGACTATACATGTTACTGTCCACCACTAGACTATACATGTTACTGTCCACCACTATACATGTTACTGTCCACCACTATACATGTTACTGTCCACCACTAGACTATACATGTTACTGTCCACCACTAGACTATACATGTTACTGCCCACCACTAGACTATACATGTTACTGTCCACCACTATACATGTTACTGCCCACCACTAGACTATACATGTTACTGTCCACCACTATACATGTTACTGTCCACCACTAGACTATACATGTTACTGTCCACCACTATACATGTTACTGCCCACCACTAGACTATTCATGTTACTGTCCACCACTATACATGTTACTGTCCACCACTATACATGTTACTGTCCACCACTAGACTATACATGTTACTGCCCACCACTATACATGTTACTGTCCACCACTATGCATGTTACTGTCCACCACTAGACTATACATGTTACTGTCCACCACTATACATGTTACTGTCCACCACTAGACTATACATGTTACTGCCCAACACTATACATGATACTGCCCACCACTATACTATACATGTTACTGCCCACCACTAGACTATACATGTTACTGTCCACCACTAGACTATACATGTTACTGTCCACCACTATACATGTTACTGTCCACCACTAGACTATACATGTTACTGTCCACCACTATACATGTTACTGCCCACCACTAGACTATACATGTTACTGCCCACCACTAGACTATACATGTTACTGTCCACCACCACTATACATGTTACTGTCCAAAACTATACATGTTACTGTCCACCACTAGACTATACATGTTACTGTCCACCACTAGACTATACATGTTACTGCCCACCACTAGACTATACATGTTACTGCCCACCACTAGACTATACATGTTACTGCCCACCACTAGACTATACATGTTACTGCCCACCACTAGAATATACGTGTTACTGCCCACCACTAGACAATACATGTTACTGTCCACCACTATACATGTTACTGCCCACCACTATACTATACATATTACTGTCCACCACTAGACTATACATGTTACTTCCCACCACTAGACTATACATGTTACTGTCCACCACTAGACTATACATGTTACTGCCCACTACTATACATGTTACTGTCCACCACTATACATGTTACTGTCCACCACTATACATGTTACTGTCCACCACTAGACTATACATGTTACTGCCCACCACTAGACTATACATGTTACTGTCCACCACTAGACTATACATGTTACTGTCCACCACTAGACTATACATGTTACTGTCCACCACTATACATGTTACTGTCCACCACTATACATGTTACTGTCCACCACTAGACTATACATGTTACTGTCCACCACTAGACTATACATGTTACTGCCCACCACTAGACTATACATGTTACTGTCCACCACTATACATGTTACTGCCCACCACTAGACTATACATGTTACTGTCCACCACTATACATGTTACTGTCCACCACTAGACTATACATGTTACTGTCCACCACTATACATGTTACTGCCCACCACTAGACTATACATGTTACTGTCCACCACTATACATGTTACTGTCCACCACTATACATGTTACTGTCCACCACTAGACTATACATGTTACTGCCCACCACTATACATGTTACTGTCCACCACTATGCATGTTACTGTCCACCACTAGACTATACATGTTACTGTCCACCACTATACATGTTACTGTCCACCACTAGACTATACATGTTACTGCCCAACACTATACATGTTACTGCCCACCACTAGACTATACATGTTACTGCCCACCACTAGACTATACATGTTACTGTCCACCACTAGACTATACATGTTACTGTCCACCACTATACATGTTACTGTCCACCACTAGACTATACATGTTACTGTCCACCACTATACATGTTACTGCCCACCACTAGACTATACATGTTACTGCCCACCACTAGACTATACATGTTACTGTCCACCACCACTATACATGTTACTGTCCACCACTATACATGTTACTGTCCACCACTAGACTATACATGTTACTGTCCACCACTAGACTATACATGTTACTGCCCACCACTAGACTATACATGTTACTGCCCACCACTAGACTATACATGTTACTGCCCACCACTAGACTATACATGTTACTGCCCACCACTAGACTATACATGTTACTGCCCACCACTAGACTATACATGTTACTGTCCACCACTATACATGTTACTGCCCACCACTATACTATACATGTTACTGTCCACCACTAGACTCTACATGTTACTGTCCACCACTAGACTATACATGTTACTGCCCACCACTATACATGTTACTGTCCACCACTATACATGTTACTGTCCACCACTAGACTATACATGTTACTGCCCACCACTATACATGTTACTGCCCACCACTATACATGTTACTTCCCACCACTAGACTATACATGTTACTGTCCACCACTAGACTATACATGTTACTGCCCACTACTATACATGTTACTGTCCACCACTATACATGTTACTGTCCACCACTCTACATGTTACTGTCCACCACTAGACTATACATGTTACTGTCCACCACTAGACTATACATGTTACTGCCCACCACTATACATGTTACTGTCCACCACTATACATGTTACTGTCCACCACTAGACTATACATGTTACTGTCCACCACTAGACTATACATGTTACTGCCCACCACTAGACTATACATGTTACTGTCCACCACTATACATGTTACTGTCCACCACTAGACTATACATGTTACTGTCCACCACTATACATGTTACTGCCCACCACTAGACTATTCATGTTACTGTCCACCACTATACATGTTACTGTCCACCACTATACATGTTACTGTCCACCACTAGACTATACATGTTACTGCCCACCACTATACATGTTACTGTCCACCACTATGCATGTTACTGTCCACCACTAGACTATACATGTTACTGTCCACCACTATACATGTTACTGTCCACCACTAGACTATACATGTTACTGCCCACCACTATACATGTTACTGCCCACCACTAGACTATACATGTTACTGCCCACCACTAGACTATACATGTTACTGTCCACCACTAGACTATACATGTTACTGTCCACCACTATACATGTTACTGTCCACCACTAGACTAGACATGTTACTGTCCACCACTATACATGTTACTGCCCACCACTAGACTATACATGTTACTGCCCACCACTAGACTATACATGTTACTGTCCACCACTAGACTATACATGTTACTGCCCACCACTAGACTATACATGTTACTGCCCACCACTAGACTATACATGTTACTGCCCACCACTAGACTATACATGTTACTGCCCACCACTAGACTATACATGTTACTGTCCACCACTATACATGTTACTGCCCACCACTAGACTATACATGTTACTGTCCACCACTAGACTATACATGTTACTGTCCACCACTAGACTATACATGTTACTGCCCACCACTATACATGTTACTGTCCACCACTATACATGTTACTGTCCACCACTAGACTATACATGTTACTGCCCACCACTATACATGTTACTGCCCACCACTATACATGTTACTGCCCACCACTAGACTATACATGTTACTGTCCACCACTAGACTATACATGTTACTGCCCACCACTATACATGTTACTGTCCACCACTATACATGTTACTGTCCACCACTCTACATGTTACTGTCCACCACTAGACTATACATGTTACTGCCCACCACTAGACTATACATGTTACTGTCCACCACTAGACTATACATGTTACTGTCCACCACTAGACTATACATGTTACTGCCCACCACTATACATGTTACTGTCCACCACTATACATGTTACTGTCCACCACTAGACTATACATGTTACTGTCCACCACTAGACTATACATGTTACTGCCCACCACTAGACTATACATGTTACTGCCCACCACTATACATGTTACTGTCCACCACTAGACTATACATGTTACTGCCCACCACTATACATGTTACTGTCCACCACTAGACTATACATGTTACTGTCCACCACTATACATGTTACTGTCCACCACTAGACTATACATGTTACTGTCCACCACTAGACTATACATGTTACTGCCTAACACTAGACTATACATGTTACTGCCCACCACTAGACTATACATGTTACTGCCCACCACTAGACTCTACATGTTACTGTCCACCACTAGACTATACATGTTACTGCCCACCACTATACATGTTACTGTCCACCACTATACATGTTACTGTCCAGCACTAGACTATACATGTTACTGCCCACCACTATACATGTTACTGCCCACCACTATACATGTTACTGCCCACCACTATACATGTTACTGCCCACCACTAGACTATACATGTTACTGCCCACCACTAGACTATACATGTTACTGTCCACCACTAGACTATACATGTTACTGTCCACCACTAGACTATACATGTTACTGCCCACCACTAGACTATACATGTTACTGCCCACCACTAGACTATACATGTTACTGCCCACCACTAGACTATACATGTTACTGCCCACCACTAGACTATACATGTTACTGCCCACCACTAGACTATACATGTTACTGTCCACCACTATACATGTTACTGCCCACCACTAGACTATACATGTTACTGTCCACCACTAGACTATACATGTTACTGTCCACCACTAGACTATACATGTTACTGCCCACCACTATACATGTTACTGTCCACCACTATACATGTTACTGTCCACCACTAGACTATACATGTTACTGCCCACCACTATACATGTTACTGCCCACCACTATACATGTTACTGCCCACCACTAGACTATACATGTTACTGTCCACCACTAGACTATACATGTTACTGCCCACTACTATACATGTTACTGTCCACCACTATACATGTTACTGTCCACCACTCTACATGTTACTGTCCACCACTAGACTATACATGTTACTGCCCACCACTAGACTCTACATGTTACTGTCCACCACTAGACTATACATGTTACTGTCCACCACTAGACTCTACATGTTACTGTCCACCACTAGACTATACATGTTACTGTCCACCACTAGACTATACATGTTACTGCCCACCACTAGACTATACATGTTACTGCCCACCACTATACATGTTACTGTCCACCACTAGACTATACATGTTACTGTCCACCACTATACATGTTACTGCCCACCACTAGACTATACATGTTACTGTCCACCACCACTATACATGTTACTGTCCACCACTATACATGTTACTGTCCACCACTAGACTATACATGTTACTGTCCACCACTAGACTATACATGTTACTGCCTACCACTAGACTATACATGTTACTGCCCACCACTAGACTATACATGTTACTGCCCACCACTAGACTCTACATGTTACTGTCCACCACTAGACTATACATGTTACTGCCCACCACTATACATGTTACTGTCCACCACTATACATGTTACTGTCCAGCACTAGACTATACATGTTACTGCCCACCACTAGACTATACATGTTACTGTCCACCACTAGACTATACATGTTACTGTCCACCACTAGACTATACATGTTACTGCCCACCACTATACATGTTACTGCCCACCACTATACATGTTACTGCCCACCACTATACATGTTACTGCCCACCACTATACATGTTACTGCCCACCACTAGACTATACATGTTACTGCCCACCACTAGACTATACATGTTACTGTCCACCACTAGACTATACATGTTACTGTCCACCACTAGACTATACATGTTACTGCCCACCACTATACATGTTACTGCCCACCACTAGACTATACATGTTACTGCCCACCACTAGACTATACATGTTACTGTCCACCACTAGACTAGACATGTTACTGTCCACCACTATACATGTTACTGCCCACCACTAGACTATACATGTTACTGTCCACCACTAGACTAGACTTGTTACTGTCCACCACTATACATGTTACTGTCCACCACTAGACTAGACATGTTACTGTCCACCACTATACATGTTACTGCTCACCACTAGACTATACATGTTACTGTCCACCACCACTATACATGTTACTGTCCACCACTATACATGTTACTGTCCACCACTAGACTATACATGTTACTGTCCACCACTAGACTATACATGTTACTGCCCACCACTAGACTCTACATGTTACTGTCCACCACTAGACTATACATGTTACTGTCCACCACTATACATGTTACTGCCCACCACTATACTATACATGTTACTGCCCACCACTAGACTCTACATGTTACTGTCCACCACTAGACTCTACATGTTACTGTCCACCACTATACATGTTACTGCCCACCACTAGACTCTACATGTTACTGTCCACCACTATACATGTTACTGTCCACCACTAGACTCTACATGTTACTGTCCACCACTATACATGTTACTGCCCACCACTAGACTATACATGTTACTGTCCACCACTAGACTATACATGTTACTGCCCACCACTAGACTATACATGTTACTGTCCACCACTAGACTATACATGTTACTGCCCACCACTATACATGTTACTGTCCACCACTATACATGTTACTGCCCACCACTAGACTATACATGTTACTGTCCACCACTAGACTATACATGTTACTGCCCACCACTATACATGTTACTGCCCACCACTAGACTATACATGTTACTGCCCACCACTAGACTCTACATGTTACTGCCCACCACTAGACTATACATGTTACTGCCCACTACTATACATGTTAGTGTCCACCACTATACATGTTACTGCCCAAAACTAGACTATACATGTTACTGTCCACCACTAGACTATACATGTTACTGCCCACCACTATACATGTTACTGTCCACCACTAGACTATACATGTTACTGTCCACCACTAGACTATACATGTTACTGTCCACCACTAGACTATACATGTTACTGCCCACCACTATACATGTTACTGTCCACCACTAGACTATACATGTTACTTCCCACCACTAGACTATACATGTTACTGTCCACCACTAGACTATACATGTTACTGCCCACTACTATACATGTTACTGTCCACCACTATACATGTTACTGTCCACCACTCTACATGTTACTGTCCACCACTAGACTATACATGTTACTGCCCACCACTAGACTCTACATGTTACTGTCCACCACTAGACTATAAATGTTACTGTCCACCACTAGACTATACATGTTACTGTCCACCACTATACATGTTACTGTCCACCACTATACATGTTACTGTCCACCACTAGACTATACATGTTACTGTCCACCACTAGACTATACATGTTACTGCCCACCACTAGACTATACATGTTACTGTCCACCACTATACATATTACTGCCCACCACTAGACTATACATGTTACTGTCCACCACTATACATGTTACTGTCCACCACTAGACTATACATGTTACTGTCCACCACTATACATGTTACTGCCCACCATTAGACTATTCATGTTACTGTCCACCACTATACATGTTAACTGTCCAACCACTATACATGTTACTGTCCACCACTAGACTATAATGTTACTGCCCACACTATACATGTTACTGTCCACCACTATGCATGTTACTGTCCACCACTAGACTATACATGTTACTGTCCACCACTATACATGTTACTGTCCACCACTAGACTATACATGTTACTGCCCAACACTATACATGATACTGCCCACCACTATACTATACATGTTACTGCCCACCACTAGACTATACATGTTCCTGTCCACCACTAGACTAGACATGTTACTGTCCACCACTATACATGTTACTGTCCACCACTAGACTAGACATGTTACTGTCCACCACTATACATGTTACTGCCACCACTAGACTATACTGTTACTGCCCACCACTAGACTATACATGTTTACTGTCCACCACCACTATACATGTTACTGTCCAAAACTATACATGTTACTGTCCACCACTAGACTATACATGTTACTGTCCACCACTAGACTATACATGTTACTGCCACACCACTAGACTATACATGTTACTGCCCACCACTAGACTATACATGTTATGCCCACCACTAGACTATACATGTTACTGCCCACCACTAGACTATACGTGTTACTGCCCACCACTAGACAATACATGTTACTGTCCACCACTATACATGTTACTGCCCACCACTATACTATACATGTTACTGTCCACCACTAGACTCTACATGTTACTGTCCACCTCTAGACTATACATGTTACTGCCCCACCACTATACATGTTACTGTCCACCACTATACATGTTTACTGTCCACCACTAGACTATACATGTTACTGCCCACCACTATACATGTTACTTGCCCACCACTATACATGTTACTTCCCACCACTAGACTATACATGTTACTGTCCACCACTAGACTATACATGTTACTGCCCACTACTATACATGTTACTGTCCACCACTATACATGTTACTGTCCACCACTCTACATGTTACTGTCCACCACTAGACTATACATGTTACTGCCCACCACTAGACTCTACATGTTACTGTCCACCACTAGACTATAAATGTTACTGTCCACCACTAGACTATACATGTTACTGCCACCACTATTACATGTTACTGTCCACCACTATACATGTTACTGTCCACCACTAGACTATACATGTTACTGTCCACCACTAGACTATACATGTTACTGCCCACCACTAGACTATACATTTACTGTCCACCACTATACATATTACTGCCCACCACTAGACTATACATGTTACTGTCCACCACTAGACTATACGTGTTACTGCCCACCACTAGACAATACATGTTACTGTCCACCACTATACATGTTACTGCCCACCACTATACTATACATGTTACTGTCCACCACTAGACTCTACATGTTACTGTCCACCACTAGACTATACATGTTACTGCCCACCACTATACATGTTACTGTCCACCACTAGACTATACATGTTACTGCCACCACTATACATGTTACTGCCCACCACTAGACTATACATGTTACTGCCCACCACTAGACTATACATGTTACTGCCCACCACTAGACTAGACATGTTACTGCCCACCACTATACTATACATGTTACGGCCCACCACTAGACTATACATTTACTGTCCACACCTATACATGTTACTGCCCACCACTAGACTATACATGTTACTGCCCACCACTAGACTCTACATGTTACTGTCCACCACTATACATGTTACTGCCCACCACTTAGACTCTACATGTTACTGTCCACCACTATACATGTTACTGTCCACCACTAGACTCTACATGTTACTGTCCACCCCTATACATGTTACTGCCCACCACTAGACTATACATGTTACTGTCCACCACTAGACTATACATGTTACTCGCCCACCACTAGACTATACATGTTACTGTCCACCACTAGACTAGACATGTACAGCCCACCACTATATATGTTATTGTCCCCCACTATACATGTTACTGCCCACCACTAGACTATACATGTTACTGTCCACCACTAGACTATACATGTTACTGCCCAACACTATACATGTTACTGCCACCACTAGACTATACATGTTACTGCCCACCACTAGACTCTACATGTTACTGCCCACCACTAGACTATACATGTTACTGGCCCACTACTATACATGTTACTGTCCACCACTATACATGTTACTGCCCACCACTAGACTATACATGTTACTGTCCACACTAGACTATACATGTTACTGCCCACCACTATACATGTTACTGTCCACCACTAGACTATACATGTTACTGTCCACCACTAGACTATACATGTTACTGTCCACCACTAGACTATACAATGTTACTGCCCACCACTATACATGTTACTGTCCACCACTAGACTATACATGTTACTGCCCACCACTAGACTATACATGTTACTGTCCACCACTAGACTATACATGTTACTGCCCACTACTATACATGTTACTGTCCACCACTATACATGTTACTGTCCACCACTCTACATGTTACTGTCCACCACTAGACTATACATGTTACTGCCCACCACTAGACTATACATGTTACTGTCCACCACTATACATGTTACTGTCCACCACTAGACTCTACATGTTACTGTCCACCCACTAGACTATACATGTTACTGCCCACCACTAGACTCTACATGTTACTGTCCACCACTAGACTATACATGTTACTGTCCACCACTAGACTATACATGTTACTCTGCCCACCACTAGACTATACATATTACTGTCCACCACTATACATATACTGCCCACCACTAGACTATACATGTTACCTGTCCACCACTATACATGTTACTGTCCACCACTAGACTATACATGTTACTGTCCACCACTATACATGTTACTGCCCACCACTAGGACTATACATGTTACTGTCCACCACTATACATGTTACTGTCCACCACTATACATGTTACTGTCCACCACTAGACTATACATGTTACTTGCCACCACTATACATGTTACTGTCCACCACTATACATGTTACTGTCCACCACTAGACTGTAACATGTTACTGTCCACCACTATACATGTTACTGTCCACCACTAGACTATACATGTTACTGCCCACCACTATACATGTTACTGCCCACCACTAGACTATACATGTTACTGCCAACCCTAGACTATACATGTTACTGTCCACCACTAGACTAGACATGTTACTGTCCACCACTATACATGTTACTGCCCACCACTAGACTATACATGTTACTGCCCACCACTAGACTATACATGTTACTGTCCACCACCACTATACATGTTACTGTCCACCACTATACATGTTATTGTCCACCACTAGACTATACATGTTACTGTCCACCACTATACATGTTACTGCCCACCACTATACATGTTACTGCCCACCACTAGACTCTACATGTTACTGCCCACCACTAGACTATACATGTTACTGTCCACCACTAGACTATACATGTTACTGTCCACCACTATACATGTTACTGTCCACCACTCTACATGTTACTGTCCACCACTAGACTATACATGTTACTGCCACCACTAGACTCTACATGTTACTGTCCACCACTAGACTATAAATGTTACTGTCCCCCACTAGACTATACATGTTACTGCCCACCACTATACATGTTACTGTCCACCACTATACATGTTACTGTCCACCACTAGACTATACATGTTACTGTCCACCACTAGACTATACATGTTACTGCCCACCACTAGACTATACATTTTACTGTCCACCACTATACATATTACTGCCCACCACTAGACTATACATGTTACTGTCCCACCACTAGACTATACGTGTTACTGCCCACCACTAGACAATACATGTTACTGTCCACCACTATACATGTTACTGCCCACCACTATACTATACATGTTACTGTCCACCACTAGACTCTACATGTTACTGTCCACCACTAGACTATACATGTTACTGCCCACCACTATACATGTTACTGTCCACCACTAGACTATACATGTTACTGCCCACCACTATACATGTTACTGCCCACCACTAGACTATACATGTTACTGCCCACCACTAGACTATACATGTTACTGCCCACCACTAGACTAGACATGTTACTGCCCACCACTATACTATACATGTTACGGCCCACCACTAGACTATACATTTTACTGTCCACACCTATACATGTTACTGCCCACCACTAGACTATACATGTTACTGCCCACCACTAGACTCTACATGTTACTGTCCACCACTATACATGTTACTGCCCACCACTAGACTCTACATGTTACTGTCCACCACTATACATGTTACTGTCCACCACTAGACTCTACATGTTACTGTCCACCCCTATACATGTTACTGCCCACCACTAGACTATACATGTTACTGTCCACCACTAGACTATACATGTTACTGCCCACCACTAGACTATACATGTTACTGTCCACCACTAGACTAGACATGTTACAGCCCACCACTATATATGTTATTGTCCACCACTATACATGTTACTGGCCCACCACTAGACTATACATGTTACTGTCCACCACTAGACTATACATGTTACTGCCCAACACTATACATGTTACTGCCCACCACTAGACTATACATGTTACTGCCCACCACTAGACTCTACATGTTACTGCCCACCACTAGACTATACATGTTACTGCCCACTACTATACATGTTACTGTCCACCACTATACATGTTACTGCCCACCACTAGACTATACATGTTACTGTCCACCACTAGACTATACATGTTACTGCCCACCACTATACATGTTACTGTCCACCACTAGACTATACATGTTACTGTCCACCACTAGACTATACATGTTACTGTCCACCACTAGACTATACATGTTACTGCCCACCACTATACATGTTACTGTCCACCACTAGACTATACATGTTACTGCCCACCACTAGACTATACATGTTACTGTCCACCACTAGACTATACATGTTACTTGCCCACTACTATACATGTTACTGTCCACCACTATACATGTTACTGTCCACCACTCTACATGTTACTGTCCACCACTAGACTATACATGTTACTGCCCACCACTAGACTATACATGTTACTGTCCACCACTATACATGTTACTGTCCACCACTAGACTCTACATGTTACTGTCCCCACCTAACTATACATGTTACTGCCCACCACTAGACTCTACATGTTACTGTCCACACTAGACTATACATGTTACTGTCCACCACTAGACTATACATGTTACTGCCCACCACTAGACTATACATATTACTGTCCACCACTATACATATTACTGCCCACCACTAGACTATACATGTTACTGTCCACCACTATACATGTTACTGTCCACCACTAGACTATACATGTTACTGTCCACCACTATACATGTTACTGCCCACCACTAGACTATACATGTTACTGTCCACCACTATACATGTTACTGTCCACCACTATACATGTTACTGTCCACCACTAGACTATACATGTTACTGCCCACCACTATACATGTTACTGTCCACCACTATACATGTTACTGTCCACCACTAGACTGTACATGTTACTGTCCACCACTATACATGTTACTGTCCACCACTAGACTATACATGTTACTGCCCACCACTATACATGTTACTGCCCACCACTAGACTATACATGTTACTGCCAACCACTAGACTATACATGTTACTGTCCACCACTAGACTAGACATGTTACTGTCCACCACTATACATGTTACTGCCCACCACTAGACTATACATGTTACTGCCCACCACTAGACTATACATGTTACTGTCCACCACCACTATACATGTTACTGTCCACCACTATACATGTTATTGTCCACCACTAGACTATACATGTTACTGTCCACCACTATACATGTTACTGCCCACCACTAGACTCTACATGTTACTGCCCACCACTAGACTATACATGTTACTGTCCACCACTAGACTATACATGTTACTGTCCACCACTAGAGTATACATGTTACTCTCCACCACTAGACTATACATGTTACTGCCCACCACTAGACTATACATGTTACTGCCCACCACTAGACTATACATGTTACTGTCCACCACTAGACTATACATGTTACTGCCCACCACTAGACTATACATGTTACTGTCCACCACAAGACTATACATGTTACTGTCCACCACTATATATGTTACTGTCCACCACTATACATGTTACTGCCCACCACTAGACTCTACATGTTACTGCCCACCACTAGACTATACATGTTACTGCCCACCACTATACATGTTACTGCTCACCATAATACTATACATGTTACTGCCCACCACTATACATGTTACTTCCCACCACTAGACTATACATGTTACTGCCCACCACTAGACTATACATGTTACTGTCCACCACTAGACTATACATGTTACTGCCCACCACTATACATGTTGCTGCCCACCACTAGACTATACATGTTACTGCCCACCACTAGACTATACCTGTTACTGCCCATCACTAGACTATACATGTTACTGCCCACCACTATACTATACATGTTACTGCCCACCACTATACTATACATGTTACTGTCCACCACTATACATGTTACTGCCCACCACTAGACTATACATGTTACTGCCCACCACTATACATGTTACTGCCCACCACTATACATGTTACTGCCCACCACTATACTCTACATGTTACTGTCCACCACTATACATGTTACTGCCCACCACTATACATGTTACTGCCCACCACTATACATGTTACTGCCCACCACTATACTATACATGTTACTGTCCACCACTATACATGTTACTGCCCACCACTATACATGTTACTGCCCATCACTAGACTATTCATGTTACTGCCCCCCACTAGACTATACATGTTACTGCCCACCACTACAGTAACATGTATAGTCTAGTAGAGCGTTGGACTAGTAACCGGAAGGTTGCAAGTTCAAATCCCCGAGCTGACAAGGTACAAATCCGTCATTCTGCCCCTGAACAGGCAGTTAACCCACTGTTCCTAGGCTGTCATTGAAAATAAGAATTTGTTCTTAACTGACTTGCCTAGTAAAATAAAGGTAAATTTAAATAGTCTAGTGGGCAGTAACATGTAGAGTCTAGTGGTGGACAGTAACATGTATAGTGGTGGACAGTAACATGTAGAGTCTAGTGGTGGGCAGTAACATGTATAGTGGTGGACAGTAACATGTATAGTCCAGAGGTGGGCAGTAACATGTATAGTCTAGTGGTGGACAGTAACATGTATAGTCTAGTGGTGGACAGTAACATGTATAGTCTAGTGGTGGGCAGTAACATGTATAGTCTAGTGGTGGACAGTAACATGTATAGTCTAGTGGTGGACTGTAACATGTATAGTGGTGGGCAGTAACATGTATAGTGGTGGACAGTAACATGTATAGTCTAGTGGTCGGCAGTAACATGTATAGTGGTGGACAGTAACATGTATAGTCTAGTGGTGGACAGTAACATGTATAGTGGTGGACAGTAACATGTATAGTGGTGGGCAGTAACATGTAAAGTCTAGTGATGGGCAGTAACATGTATAGTCTAGTGGTGGACAGTAATATGTATAGTCTAGTGGTGGGCAGTAATATCTATAGTCTAGTGGTGGACAGTAATATGTATAGTCTAATGGTGGGCAGTAATATGTATAGTCTAGTGGTGGGCAGTAACATGTATAGTGGTGGACAGTAACATGTCTAGTGGTGGACAGTAACATGTATAGTGGTAGGCAGTAACATGTATAGTCTAGTGGTGGACAGTAATATGTATAGTCTAGTGATGGGCAGTAACATGTATAGTCTAGTGGTGGACAGTAATATGTATAGTCTAGTGGTGGGCAGTAACATGTATAGTGGTGGACAGTAACATGTATAGTGGTGGACAGTAACATGTATAGTGGTGGACAGTAACATGTATAGTGGTGGGCAGTAACATGTATAGTGGGGGGCAGTAACATGTATAGTAGTGGGCAGTAACATGTATAGTGGTGGGCAGTGACATGTATAGTGGTGGGCAGTAACATGTATAGTGGTGGGCAGTAACATGTATAGTGTAGTGGTGGACAGTAACATGTATAGTCTAGTGGTGGGCAGTAACATGTATAGTCTAGTGGTGGGCAGTAACATGTATAGTCTAGTGGTGGGCAGTAACATGTATAGTATAGTGGTGGCAGTAACATGTATAGTGGTGGGCAGTAACATGTATAGTCTAGTGGTGGACAGTAAACATGTATAGTCTAGTGGTGGGCAGTAACATGTATAGTGATGGACATTAACATATATAGTGGTGGGCAGTAACATGTCTAGTCTAGTGGAAGACAGTAACATGTATAGTCTAGTCGTGGGCAGTAACATGTATAGTCTAATGGTGGACAGTAACATGTATAGTGGTGGACAGTAACATGTATAGTGGTGGACAGTAACATGTAGAGTCTAGTGGTGGGCAGTAACATGTAGAGTCTAGTGGTGGGCAGTACATGTATAGTGGTGGACAGTAACATGTAGAGTCTAGTGGTGGACAGTAACATGTAGAGTCTAGTGGTGGGCAGTAACATGTATAGTATAGTGGTGGGCAGTAAAATGTATAGTCTAGTGGTGGGCAGTAACATGTATAGTGGTGGGCAGTAACATGTATAGTCTAGTGGTGGGCAGTAACATGTATAGTGGTGGACAGTAACATGTATAGTCTAGTGGTGGGCAGTAACATGTATAGTATAGTGGTGGACAGTAACATGTATAGTAGTGGGCAGTAACATGTATAGTATAGTGGTGGGCAGGAGTAACATGTATAGTCTAGTGGTGGGCACGTAGTAACATGTATATTCTAGTGGTGCAGGCAGTAACATGTATAGTCTAGTGGTGGACAGTAACATGTATAGTCTAGTGGGTGGGCAGTAGTAAATGTATAGTCTAGTGGTGGCATAGTACATGTATAGTCTAGTTGATGGGCAGTAACATGTATAGTGGTGGGCAGTAACATGTATAGTCTAGTGGTGGGCAGTAACATGTATAGTGGGGGGCAGTAACATGTATAGTATAGTGATGGGCAGTAACATATTAAGTGGTGGACAGTAACATGTTAGTCTAGTGGTGGACAGTAACATGTATAGTCTAGTGGTGGGCAGTAACATGTATAGTCTAGTGATGGGCAGTANAATGTATAGTCTAGTGGTGGACAGTAACATGTATAGTCTAGGGTGTGACAGAGTAGTAACATGTATAGTGTGGCACATTAACATATATAGTGGTGGGCAGTAACATGTCTAGTCTAGTGGAAGACAGTAACATGTATAGTCTAGTCGTGGGCAGTAACATGTATAGTCTAATGGTGGACAGTAACATGTATAGTGGTGGACAGTAACATGTATAGTGGTGGACAGTAACATGTAGAGTCTAGTGGTGGGCAGTAACATGTAGAGTCTAGTGGTGGGCAGTAACATGTATATTGGTGGACAGTAACAGTGTAGAGTCTAGTGGTGGACAGTAACATGTAGAGTCTAGTGGTGGGCAGTAACATGTATAGTATAGTGGTGGGCAGTAAAATGTATAGTCTAGTGGTGGGCAGTAACATGTATAGTGGTGGGCAGTAACATGTATAGTCTAGTGGTGGCAGTAACATGTTATAGTGTGGACAGTAACATGTATAGTCTAGTGGTGGGCAGTAACATGTATAGTATAGTGGTGGACAGTAACATGTATAGTAGTGGGCAGTAACATGATAGTATAGTGGTGGGGCATAACATGTATAGTCTAGTGGTGGGCAGTAACATGTATATTCTAGTGGTGGGCAGTAACATGTATAGTCTAGTGGTGGACAGTAACATGTATAGTCTAGTGGGTGGGCAGTAACATGTATAGTCTAGTGGGTGGCAGTAACATGTATAGTCTAGTGATGGGCAGTAACATGTATAGGTGGTGGGCAGTAACATGGTATAGTCTAGTGGTGGCAGTAACAGGTATAGTGGTGGGCATAACATGTATAGTCTAGTGATGGGCAGTAACATATATAGTGGTGGACAGTAACATGTCTAGTCTAGTGGTGGACAGTAACATGTATAGTCTAGTGGTGGGCAGTAACATGTATAGTCTAGTGATGGGCAGTAACATGTATAGTGGTGGGCAGTAACATGTATAGTCTAGTGGTGGGCAGTAACATGTATAGTGGTGGGCAGTAACATGTATAGTCTAGTGGTGGGCAGTAACATGTATAGTCTAGTGCGTGGGCAGTAACATGTATAGTGGTGGACAGTAACATATATAGTGGTGGACAGTAACATGTCTAGTCTAGTGGTGGACAGTAACATGTATAGTCTAGTGGTGGGCAGTTAAACATGTATAGTCTAGTGGTGGGCAGTAACATGTATAGTCTAGTGATGGGCAGTAACATGTATAGTGGTGGGCAGTAACATGTATAGTCTAGTGGTGGGCAGTAACATGTATAGTGGTGGCAGTAACATGTATAGTCTAGTGATGGGCAGTAACATATATAGTGGTGGACAGTAACATGTCTAGTCTAGTGGTGGACAGTAAACATGTATAGTCTAGTGTGCGCAGTAACATGTATAGTCTAGTGATGGGCAGTAACATGTATAGTGGTGGGCAGTAACATGTATAGTCTAGTGGTGGGCAGTAACATGTATAGTGGTGGCAGTAACATGTATAGTCTAGTGGTGGCAGTAACATGTATAGTCTAGTGTGGGCAGTAACATGTATAGTGGTGGACAGTAACATATATAGTGGTGGACAGTAACATGTATAGTCTAGTGGTGGGCAGTAACATGTATAGTCTAGTGGTGGACAGTAACATGTATAGTGGTGGACAGTAACATGTAGAGTCTAGTGGTGGGCAGTAACA
This sequence comes from Oncorhynchus kisutch, assembly GCF_002021735.2. Lineage (NCBI taxonomy): Eukaryota > Metazoa > Chordata > Actinopteri > Salmoniformes > Salmonidae > Oncorhynchus > Oncorhynchus kisutch. Next base: position 46,864,984 of record NC_034201.2, read on the forward strand.
TGTATAGTGGTGGACAGTAACATGTAGAGTCTAGTGGTGGGCAGTAACATGTATAGTCTAGTGGTGGGCAGTAACATGTAATAGTGGTGGACAGTAACATGTATAGTCTAGAGGTGGGCAGTAACATGTATAGTCTAGTGGTGGACAGTAACATGTATAGTCTAGTGGTGGACAGTAACATGTATAGTGGTGGGCAGTAACATGTATAGTCTAGTGATGGGCAGTAACATGTATAGTCTAGTGGTGGACAGTAACATGTATAGTCTAGTGGTGGGCAGCAACATGTATAGTCTAGTGGTGGCAGTAACATGTATAGTGGTGGACAGTAACATGTATAGTCTAGTGGTGGCAGTAACATGTATAGTATAGTGGTGGACAGTAACATGTATAGTAGTGGGCAGTAACATGTATAGTATAGTGGTGGGCAGTAACATGTATAGTCTAGTGGTGGGCAGTAACATGTATATTCTAGTGGTGGGGCAGTAACATGTATAGTCTAGTGGTGGGCAGTAACATGTATAGTCTAGTGATGGGCAGTAACATGTATAGTGGTTGGCAGTAACATGTATAGTCTAGTGGTGGGCAGTAACATGTATAGTGGTGGGCAGTAACATGTATAGTCTAGTGGTGGGGCAGTAAACATGTATAGTCTAGTGGTGGGCAGTAACATGTATAGTGGTGGACAGTAACATATATAGTGGTGGACAGTAACATGTCTAGTCTAGTGGTGGACAGTAACATGTATAGTCTAGTGGTGGACAGTAACATGTATAGTGGTGGACAGTAACATGTAGAGTCTAGTGGTGGGCAGTAACATGTATAGTGGTGGACAGTAACATGTAGAGTCTAGTGGTGGGCAGTAACATGTATAGTCTAGTGGTGGGCAGTAACATGTATAGTGGTGGACAGTAACATGTATAGTCTAGAGGTGGGCAGTAACATGTATAGTCTAGTGGTGGACAGTAACATGTATAGTCTAGTGGTGGACAGTAACATGTATAGTGGTGGGCAGTAACATGTATAGTCTAGTGATGGGCAGTAACATGTATAGTCTAGTGGTGGACAGTAACATGTATAGTCTAGTGGTGGGCAGTAACATGTATAGTCTAGTGGTGGGCAGTAACATGTATAGTGGTGGACAGTAACATGTATAGTCTAGAGGTGGGCAGTAACATGTATAGTGGTGGGCAGTAACATGTATAGTCTAGTGATGGGCAGTAACATATATAGTGGTGGACAGTAACATGTCTAGTCTAGTGGTGGACAGTAACATGTATAGTCTAGTGGTGGGCAGTAACATGTATAGTCTAGTGATGGGCAGTAACATGTATAGTGGTGGGCAGTAACATGTATAGTCTAGTGGTGGGCAGTAACATGTATAGTGGTGGGCAGTAACATGTATAGTCTAGTGGTGGGCAGTAACATGTATAGTCTAGTGGTGGGCAGTACATGTATAGTGGTGGACAGTAACAATATAGTGGTGGACAGTAACATGTATAGTCTAGTGTGGGCAGTAACATGTATAGTCTAGTGGTGGACAGTAACATGTATAGTGGTGGACAGTAACATGTAGAGTCTAGTGGTGGGCAGTAACATGTATAGTGGTGGACAGTAACATGTAGAGTCTAGTGGTGGGCAGTAACATGTATAGTCTAGTGGTGGGCAGTAACATGTATAGTGGTGGACAGTAACATGTATAGTCTAGAGGTGGGCAGTAACATGTATAGTCTAGTGGTGGACAGTAACATGTATAGTCTAGTGGTGGACAGTAACATGTATAGTGGTGGGCAGTAACATGTATAGTCTAGTGATGGGCAGTAACATGTATAGTCTAGTGGTGGACAGTAACATGTATAGTCTAGTGGTGGGCAGCAACATGTATAGTCTAGTGGTGGGCAGTAACATGTATAGTGGTGGACAGTAACATGTATAGTCTAGTGGTGGGCAGTAACATGTATAGTATAGTGGTGGACAGTAACATGTATAGTAGTGGGCAGTAACATGTATAGTATAGTGGTGGGCAGTAACATGTATAGTCTAGTGGTGGGCAGTAACATGTATATTCTAGTGGTGGGCAGTAACATGTATAGTCTAGTGGTGGGCAGTAACATGTATAGTCTAGTGATGGGCAGTAACATGTATAGTGGTTGGCAGTAACATGTATAGTCTAGTGGTGGCAGTAACATGTATAGTGGTGGGCAGTAACATGTATAGTCTAGTGGTGGGCAGTAACATGTATAGTCTAGTGGTGGGCAGTAACATGTATAGTGGTGGACAGTAACATATATAGTGGTGGACAGTAACATGTCTAGTCTAGTGGTGGACAGTAACATGTATAGTCTAGTGGTGGGCAGTAACATGTATAGTCTAGTGGTGGACAGTAACATGTATAGTGGTGGACAGTAACATGTAGAGTCTAGTGGTGGGCAGTAACATGTATAGTGGTGGACAGTAACATGTAGAGTCTAGTGGTGGGCAGTAACATGTATAGTCTAGTGGTGGGCAGTAACATGTATAGTGGTGGACAGTAACATGTATAGTCTAGAGGTGGGCAGTAACATGTATAGTCTAGTGGTGGACAGTAACATGTATAGTCTAGTGGTGGACAGTAACATGTATAGTGGTGGGCAGTAACATGTATAGTCTAGTGATGGGCAGTAACATGTATAGTCTAGTGGTGGACAGTAACATGTATAGTCTAGTGGTGGGCAGTAACATGTATAGTCTAGTGGTGGGCAGTAACATGTATAGTGGTGGACAGTAACATGTATAGTCTAGAGGTGGGCAGTAACATGTATAGTCTAGTGGTGGACAGTAACATGTATAGTAGTGGGCAGTAACATGTATAGTGGTGGGCAGTAACATGTATAGTGGTGGGCAGTAACATGTATAGTCTAGTGGTGGACAGTAACATGTAGAGTCTAGTGGTGGGCAGTAACATGTATAGTCTAGTGGTGGGCAGTAACATGTATAGTGGTGGACAGTAACATGTATAGTCTAGTGGTGGACAGTAACATGTATAGTGGTGGACAGTAACATGTATAGTGGTGGGCAGTAACATGTATAGTGGTGGGCAGTAACATGTATAGTATAGTGGTGGGCAGTAACATGTATAGTCTAGTGGTGGACAGTAACATGTATAGTCTAGTGGTGGGCAGTAACATGTATAGTCTAGTGGTGGACAGTAACATGTATAGTCTAGTGGTGGGCAGTAACATGTATAGTCTAGTGGTGGGCAGTAACATGTATAGTCTAGTGGTGGACAGTAACATGTATAGTCTAGTGGTGGGCAGTAACAAGTATAGTATAGTGGTGGACAGTAACATGTATAGTCTAGTGGTGGGCAGTAACATGTATAGTGGTGGGCAGTAACATGTATAGTGGTGGACAGTAACATGTATAGTGTTGGATATTAACTGACTCTAGCCCGACCAGCACCGCTCTGGGAGGTCCTGATAGTGAATGGATTTAGTGTTAGGAGTCTCAGGTGTGTTCAGGCTGGCTCTGTGTTGCCACTGGAGATACAGCTGTAGATTGATCTGATGATCAATAAAGACAAGATGGAGATGTGGACAGACTGGTGGGCAGAAGAGAAGAGACCTCTGACCTTTTTTCTATCTTGAAAACTCTTGTAGTCGAAACAAATTTTCACTTATGTCCGTCCACAGTTGGAGAGTCAGGTAGCCTATTGGTTAGACTGTTGAGCCAGTAACCGAAAGGTTCTGCCCCTGAACAAGTCAGTTAACCCACTCTTACCCGGGTAGGCCGTCATTGTAAATGAGAATGTGTTCTTAACTGACTTACTTACTTAAAAAAAAAAAAGATGGTACCTGAAACAAATGTAACCCTACTATGTGAGTGTGAATGCCTCTGAATGTGTGTATTTGAATGTATCCTTCACACTAATCAAACAGAGGTCATATGTAGGTCCACTGATGTGTGAAGACAGGGAATTACTCATAGAGAAAAGCCAGGTTTCCTCTGCCCTGTGTCTACCTCACAACCACTGTGTGATGTTCTGGATGAGATCCTCTGTTTGCTCATTCTAGCTGCAGCCTGACGCTGGGAAAGACCTGCCCTTTGTAAGTACCACAGGTTGTGTCATGTCTGACTGCTGTGTATCACTTGAGCTATAGATACATTGTCCACACGGTGGGTGTGGGTACAGGTACACTCTCACTGGCTTGGCTGGGCCACACACTATCAGGGGAAGTGTAAAGACAATGTACTGGATAGATCATAAGAATGGTCAAAAAGAACATACTTCATGCATTATGTTAGATTATAACAAGATGAAGGAATAAAGGGAACCGCACACTGCTCTTGATAGTATCACTGATATTTAATCAACTTTACGTATTGACCCCACGGCCTTCGTCAGAGCTTTTGTGAATAAAAATAAATAAATTGTACGCTTATGTAGACCGAGCCCCACCCACATCCGTTCCGCACATGGGCCTCGGTCTACATAAAGGTGAACATCTTTTTTTATTTTATTCACAAAAGCTCTGACGAAGGCCGTGGGGTCGATACGTAAAGTTGATTAAATATCAGTGATACTATCAAGGGCAGTGTGCGGGTTCCCTTTATTCCTTCATCTTGTTATAATCTAACATAATGCTCTGACGAAGGCCGTGGGGTCGATACGTAAAGTTTATTAGATATCAGTGATACTATCAAGAGCAGTGTGCGGGTTCCCTTTTTTCCTTCATCTTGTTCAACTGTTAGTCAGGCACCTGCAAGAAAAGATTGCTCAGACGAGCGAGTGCCTTTTGAATTAGTGGATTACTGTAACATGTGACAAATAAAAATCTATGTAATTTGATTTTGAACACTCACAGTAACATTGGATGACACTTATCAGGACACGCCTAACGCAACAACCAACTGTTACAGCGTATGGCAACCAATTTACAGCATGGCAACCAATTTACAGCATGGCAACCAATTTTCAGTATGACAGCCAATTTACAGTATGGCAACCAATTTACAGTATGGCAACCAATTTACAGCATGACAACCAATTTACAGTATGGCAACCAATTTACAGCATGACTACCAATTTACAGTATGGCAACCAATTTACAGTATGGCAACCAATTTACAGTATGGCAAACAATTTACAGTATGACAGCCAATTTACAGTATGGCACCCATTTACAGTATGGCACCCATTTACAGTATGGTAACCAATTTACAGTATGGCAACCAATTTACAGTATGGCAACCAATTTACAGCATGACAACCAATTTACAGCATGGCAACCAATTTACAGTATGGCAACCAATTTACAGCATGACAACCAATTTACAGCATGGCAACCAATTTACAGCATGGCAACCAATTTACAGTATGACAGCCAATTTACAGCATGACAACCAATTTACAGCATGACAACCAATTTACAGCATGGCAACCAATTTACAGCATGACAACCAATTCACAGCATGACAACCAATTTACAGCATGACAACCAATTTACAGCATGGCAACCAATTTACAGCATGACAACCAATTCACAGCATGGATTATATCAGGAAACAACGGAAGAGATAGTTCTATTTCTTACCTTTTGTTTACTTGAAAGATAATTATTTTGAACATATACAGTGTGTTTTTTTGATTAAAAAAAATAATAAAACCTGGTTTTGAAACGAGAAGATTTAAAACATTTTTTATTTATTTTTTAACTCACCTAAATTATAGAATGAAAAACAGTGACATTTAACACTGGAATGACCTGCAATAAATTCTTCTTCTTCTCTTTCTCCCTTGAACTTACTTACCCTTTTGGCTGCTTCCTTCCAGCCTTTACGCATTCTCCATGCGTGGCAATCCATCCGAATCCACCCATGGGGTCCATATGCATGTAAGAGACTCCCATGGGAGAGACGTCAACAAGGGATCTAGACCAGGCCAATTACTTCCTGGATGCTCCCCAGTCACTACACCACATATACATGGAGCAGCCTGGTCAAGGAAATGTATGTATGACACAAAGACCTGTGACTTTCCTGGGTGCCTGTGTTCTTAGGCTGCTTTGCATTGTAGGGATTTGTCCATCCAGGGATGGGTTTGTTTAACAAAGACATCAAAGAGGGGGGGGGGGGGGGGGGGTTCATGTTCTGGGTCTGTCACCTGATAGACAGAGATGTTCCCGTTCTGGGTCTGTCACCTGATAGACAGAGATGTTCATGTTCTGGGTCAGTCACCTGACAGACAGAGATGTTCCCGTTCTGGGTCTGTCACCTGACAGACAGAGGTGTTCATGTTCTGGGTCTGTCACCTGATAGACAGAGATGTTCCCGTTCTGGGTCTGTCACCTGACAGACAGAGATGTTCATGTTCTGGGTCTGTCACCTGATAGACAGAGATGTTCAGGCTGAGACTGGCTGAGACAGGCTGAGACTGGCTGAGACTGGCTGAGACAGGCTGAGACTGGCTGAGACTGGCTGAGACAGGCTGAGACAGGCTGAGACTGGCTGAGACTGGCTGAGACAGGCTGAGACTGGCTGAGACTGGCTGAGACTGGCTGAGACTGGCTGAGACAGGCTGAGACTGGCTGAGACTGGCTGAGACAGGCTGAGACTGGCTGAGACTGGCTGAGACTGGCTGAGACTGGCTGAGACTGGCTGAGACTGGCTGAGACAGGCTGAGACAGGCTGAGACTGGCTGAGACTGGCTGAGACTGGCTGAGAATCAGAGTATCTTCCGAATGATCAAAATCTGTAATTGTTTTTTTTTATACTGTAGGCTGAATGACTGATTTAAATTTATTCGCCATATTTAAAATAAACATAGAATTGCCTCAGCCATTTGAGTACAACAATACATACATTAAATATATATATATAGAGAGAGAGATTATGCCAGTATATGGAAAGATAAAGACATTTCCAATACACGTTCAAAGTAGAAACATCAGGCCCTACACAGCCACATCATTGAGGGGGAAAGGGCGAAACCTAGTCAGATGCACAATTGAATGCATTCAACTGAAATGTGTCTTCCGCATTTAACCCAACCCCTCTGAATCAGAGAGGTGGTGGGGCCCCCCCCACATCGACATCCACGTCTTCGGGGTGCCCGGGGAACAGTGGGTTAACTGCCTTGCTCAGGGGCAGAATGACAGATAAAAAAAAAAAAAATGTTTTGCCTTGTCAGCTCGGGGATTCGAACCAGCAACCTTTCGTTTAGTATTTCTCTCATCGTCAAGTGATCAAGCCAATGAAAGTCAATGTAATGCATCCTTCTCTAGACCAATCATATCCCTGACTCTTAACTCTTATCTCCAAAACACTTCTTGAAATGAATTGCTTTTAATGAAACGGAGAGATGATCTGATATTGACAAGCACTCGTTTTGGAAAGTCTGGATGAGTAGCTGGTTAGATAGTTTATATGTAAAGTAAACCTTTTGAACCAGGCCACCCTTGTAAAAGAGATCTTCTGACCTCAATGTGACTTCCTGGTTAATTAAAGGGTAAATTAAGGTACAACAACAAAAATCACACAAGAAAATGTGTGCGGAAAAAAAAAGTGAGTTATGTCTAAATCTGTAAAGTAAGGATTCAGCCCCTATAGGTCAGAAGGCCAACCAGGGGAGTCCTAACCCTAACCAGGAGAGTCCTAACCCTAACTAGGAGAGTCCTAACCCTAACCAGGAGAGTCCTAACCCTAACCAGGAGAGTCCTAACCCTAACCAACCCTAACCCTAACCAGGAGAGTCCTAACCCTAACCAGGAGAGTCCTAACCCTAACCAACCCTAACCCATGTCCTCAGATGGGGCCACAGTGTCTCCTGACCCCTCCTGTCTCAGCCTCCAGTATTTATGCTGCAGTAGCTTATGTGTCGGTGGGCTAGGGTCAGTTTGTTATATCTGGAGTACCTCTCCTGTCCTATCCGTTGTCCTGTGTGAATTTAAGTATGCTCTAATTCTCTCTTTCTCTCTTTCTTTCTCTCTCTCTGAGGACCTGAGCCCTAGGACCATGCCTCAGGACTACCTGGCATGATGACTCCTTGCTGTCCCCAGTCCACCTGGCCGTGCTGCTGCTCCAGTTTCAACTGTTCTGCCTGTGATTATTATTATTTGTCCATGCTGGTCATTTATGAACATTTGAACATCTTGGCCATGTTCTGTTATAATCTCCACCCGGCACAGCCAGAAGAGGACTTGCCACCCCACATAGCCTGGTTCCTCTCTAGGTTTGTTCCTAGGTTTTGGCCTTTCTAGGGAGCTTTTCCTAGCCACTGTGCTTCTACACCTGCATTGCTTGCTGTTTGGGGTTTTAGGCTGGGTTTCTGTACAGCACTTTGAGATATCAGCTGATGTACGAAGGGCTATATAAATACATTTGATTTGATTTGAACCAGGAGAGTCATAACCCTAACCAGAGGAGTCCTGAGCGCTTACTAAAGACATGGGTAAACAGAGGTGCTACTACGGTGCTAGTCGGGCTAGAGTCAGCCTGCTGTGGAGGATCTGTAACGGACGTGAGTTTACTTTAGCATAGGAACACCCAACAGGACAGCACGCCATCCAAGGCCCTGCAGCAGGAAATCTGATCAACTCTGTCTGCTTCCTGAATGGAACCCTTTCCACACTTCTATCCTATCGGCTCTGGTCTAAAGTAGTGCACTATATAGGGAATAGGGCTCTGGTCTAAAGTAGTGCACTATATAGGGAATAGGGCTCTGATCTAAAGTAGTGTACTATATAGGGAATAGGGCTCTGATCTAAAGTAGTGCACTATATAGGGAATAGGGCTCTGATCTAAAGTAGTGCACTATATAGGGAATAGGGCCCTGGTCTAAAGTAGTGCACTACATAGGGAATAGGGCTCTGATCTAAAGTAGTGCACTATATAGGGAATAGGGCCCTTGTCTAAAGTAGTGCACTATATAGGGAATAGGCTGCTATTTGGTACGCAACCTGAGACACAAGGAAATTGTTTGACCTCTTACCCACCAAGCCCTCCTTCAGAGAAACAGCTGCACCTTTGTGCACCTCTGTCTGTCTGTCTGTCTGTCTGACTGACTTGTCTGTCTGCCTGTCTGACTTGTCTGTCTGTCTGTCTATCTGTCTATCTTGTCTGTGTGGGTATTGGTTTGGGAACGCATGAGAAAAGTCGAAAAATAACAATACTAGTTTTGAGATGTAATCTCTTCGAGACCTGTCTGGCAGTTTTTGTATACTCGTTTTTCTTTTTTTGTGTGGAGACAAACAGACCATAACAAAACTCTCCCCCTCAGGAAGACAAGGCCACTCTGACAATGATTGGCAGCAGCTTAACAAGGCATCTCTCCAAGATGGAGTTGGGGGAAAAAACAGAGCAAATATACCTACGTAGCTACCAAGAGAGCTTCCTGTCCTACGGCTGCACAAATGAGGGCGAGAGACCGTCTGTCTTTAACCCTGTCCAGGTCGGCAGTCGATCGAGACGCAGCGAGGTTGAGACTAGATAAAAAAAGAAAAGCGTGCGGGAATTATGCAGAGAAGACAGTCAGGAAGCAGAGCGGAGGTGAGGACATCAGAGTAAAGCCTTGTTAACAGGCAGTTCTATTAGGACCCCAGTCTGATGCCTGCCCTTCCATTCTCTATCCATCCCCTTGTGTCCTCACCTCCAACCCCCAGGCCTAAATTGGCCAGGAGGACTCTGCCGGCAACACTCATGTATATGTATCCACAAATCTCCCCAGACACAGCCAGGCATAGTATAGGTTCACATAACAAAAGCAAATTGATACAACCGCATTTGTGAGGAGGAGGAGGAGGAGGAGAAGGAGGAAGAGGAGGGGAATGAGGAGGAGGGGGGGGGGGGGGGTGAGGAAGAGGAGGGGAATGAGGAGGAGGGGGGGGGAGGAAGAGGAGGGGAATGAGGAGGAGGGGGGGGAGGAGGAAGAGGAGGGGAATGAGGAGGAGGGGGGGGGGGGAATGAGGAAGAGGAGGGGAATGAGGAGGAGGGGGGGGGAAGGAGGAAGAGGAGGGGAAGGAGGAGGAGGGGGGAGGGGAATGAGGAGGAGGAGGGGGAGGGGAAGGAGGAAGAGGAGGGGAATGAGGAGGGGGGAGGGGAAGGAGGAGGAGGGGGATGAGGAGGAGGGGGGGAGGGGAAGGAGGAAGAGGAGGGGAATGAGGAGGAGGAAGAGGAGGGGAATGAGGAGGAGGAGGGGGGGGGATGAGGAGGAGGAAGAGGAGGGGAATGAGGAGGAGGAGGGGAATGAGGAGGAGGAAGAGGAGGGGAATGAGGAGGAGGAGGGGAATGAGGAGGAGGGGGGAGGGGAATGAGGAAGAGGAGGGGAATGAGGAGGAGGAGGGGAAGGAGGAAGAGGAGGGGAAGGAGGAAGAGGAGGGGAATGAGGAGGAGGAAGAGGAGGGGAATGAGGAGGAGGAGGAGGAGAAGGAGGAAGATGAGGGGAATGAGGAGGAGGGGGGGGGGGGAATGAGGAGGAGGAGGATGTGGAAGAGGGAGTAGACAGTATATCAAACACCACAGTGAAGTCACCAATTCAATACGCAGACAAATAAATACTCACAGAACATATTTGATTGTTTGTGCCCATGTTGAATTAAACAAAGTAGTACTATCGTATTGTATGTAGTGTACTCTACAGTAAACACTGTCTCACACCTGAGAGAACAATATCCTAACAACAACTTCCCCCTATAACCATGACAACAGCATGAAAAGCAGCGTGAGTGTGTGAGTGACAGAGAGAGAGAGAGAGAGAGAAGTGGCAGGGTGACAGGAAGTAGGAGGTGACTGGGGCCCTGGAGAGTACCTGTCTACTCAAGATAAAGGTTCACTCCTAACCACTGATCTAGGCTCAGTCCTTACATTGCGTCCCAACTTTAACTGTAAGTGGGACGGCAATAAGACCCGACTGTGTACCAGTGACTAGGGTAAAGGTCTACCTGATTCGAGGTCTGTGTAGAGGTCTGACTGACTGGCTGGCTATGATGACTGGCTGACTGATCTAGGAACAGTGGTTGATTAAGGGGTAAGGTATAGCTGTGTATGGCTGAATATGATTGGCTGGAGATGCGGCTGTCAGCAGATCTGCTGGGGGAGGGGGCACTAACACGCCTGGCCTTCATATGAAGCTACGGTGGGGAGGTGGGGGGGTAGGTGGAGTTAGGTTTGGGGATTAGGGCGGTGGGGTTAGGTTTGGGTGTCAGGGTTAGGATTAGGGCAAAAAGGTGGGGGTATGAGTCCAATTTGGCATGTGGCAAGGGGAGTGACCATTATTATTTTTTATTTTTTTGTCGGACAGGGTTGGTAGAGTAGGGTTGGAGGGCAGTTTCAGTTTCAGTCAAACCCAAAATGATTGGTAAAGGTGAAGATATGGAGGGGTGAGTGTTTAGGAAATGAAGGACAGAACCAAGGATCGGTAAGAGGAGAGGAGCGGAGAGGAGAGGAGAGGAGAGGAGAGGAGAGGAGAGGAGAGGAGAGGAGAGGAGAGGAGAGGAGAGGAGAGGAGAGGAGAGGAGAGGAGAGGAGAGGAGAGGAGAGGAGAGGAGAGGAGAGGAGAGGAGAGGAGAGGAAGACAAAGAGAGAGAGAGAGAGAGATGTGAAGAGATGAAGAGATGAAGATCATGGTTAGTGCATGGTGATTATTGAAAAATCAACAGAGAGAATGGAACAAAGAAGGAATCCACGGCAACAGAGACACAGTAGGCAGCAGCAGTGTTGCCATGGAGACAAAACAGAGTGTGACTTGGTCTGATGAGTCAGAGTTTAAATTGTTAAATTGTTCATATGTGAATTAATGTCTCCGTGTTCTTTACGAGAACTCAAAATATTGCTTCTGAATTCCTTACCGTCCATATTTTCTTTGGTTTGGGTTTGGATGTAGGCGAGAGAGAGAGAGAGAAAAGGACCACAGTTGAGATGTGGACAGTAGTTCTCATAAAACAACAAGCCTGCCCTCTTCAGAGACGTGATCTCCGGTGATTCACCTGAGACTTTAAAAGAGTATTCACGTTTTGAAATCTGAAAAGCTGTGTCAAAACGATCAGGCCTCGGCCGCCAAATGCCACCCTGTTTTGTTACTGCTCAGCCAATGCTGCGAAGCAATGCTGACTGTTATGACAAGCCACCCATGGATGACTACATGATGACACAATGCAAACATTTGCAACTACAAGGAAAATATTATGTCCATTAGCTGTGGAGGAAAAACAGGATGTGTCTTTATTTTTTTACCTTTATTTAACCAGGCAAGTCAGTTAAGAACAAATTCTTATTTTCAATGATGGCCTAGGAACAGTGGGTTAACTGCCTGTTCAGGGGCAGAACAACAGATTTGTACCTTGTCAGCTCGGGGATTTGAACTTGCAACCTTCATGGCTACTAGTCCAACGCTCTAACCACTAGGCTACCCTACCCTATGTAGTGAACTACATTTGACTAGTGCCCTATGAAAACTGGTCAAAAGTAGGACACTCTATAGGGAATAGGAAGTCATTTGGAATGCAACTACAGTGTTCATTTGCTAAGCCTTCAGAACAGCCATGAAGCTATTGAAGTATGTACTGAGACCTAGAGTGCATTCTGAAAGTATTCAAGCCCCCTTTGACTTTTTTTCCTCCTCAATCTACACGTAATACCCCATATGACAAAGCAAAAACACAAGTATTCAGACCTTTTTACTCAGTACTTTGTTGAAGCACCTTTGGCAGCGATTACAGCCTCGAGTCAAACCAAATCAAATTTTATTGGTCACATGCAGATGTTAATACGAGTGTAGCACAATGCTTGTGCTTCTAGTTCCGACAGTGCAGTAATATCTAACAAGTAATCTAACAATACCCCAATGAATACCTAATACACGCAAATCTAAAGGGGTGAATGAGAATATGGATGAGCGATGGCCGAGCGGCATAGGCAAGATGCAATAGATGGTATAAAATACAGTATATACATGTGATATGACTATGTAAACATTATTAAAGTGGCATTATTTAGAGTGGCATTGTTTAAAGTGACTAGTGATTAATATATTAAAGTGGCCATTGATTGGGTCTCAATGTAGGCAGCAGCTGCTCTGAGTTAGTGATTGCTGTTTAGCAGTGTGATGGTCTTGAGATAGAAGATGTTTTTCAGTTTCTCGGTCCCAGCTTTGATGCACCTGCACTGACCTTGCCTTCCGGATGGTAACGGTATGAACAGGCAGTGGCTCGGGAAGTTGTTGTCCTTGATGATCTTTATGGCCTTCCTGTGACATCGGGTTGTGTTGGTGTCCTGGAGGGCAAGTAGTTTGCCCCCGGTGATGCTTTGTGCAGACCTCACCACCCTCTGGAGAGCCTTGTGGTTGAGAGCGGTGCAGTTGCCGTACCAGGCTGTGATACAGCCTGACAGGATGCTCTCGATTGTGCATCTGTAAAAGTTTGTCAGGGTTTTGGGTGTTGTTGCGCCTTCTTAACCACACTGTCGGTATGGGTGGACCATTTCAGTTTGTCTGTGATGTGTACGCCGAGGAACTTAAAACTTTCCACCTTCTCCACCGCTGTCCCTTCGATGTGGATAGGGGGGTGCTCCCTCTGTTGTTTCCTGAAGTCCATGATAATTTCCTTAGTTTTCCTGACACCACACTCAGAGTGCCCTCACCTCCTCCCTGCAGGCTGTCTCGTCGTTGTTGGTAATCAAGCCCACTACTGTTGTGTCGTCTGCAAACTTGATGATTAAGTTGGAGGCGTGCTTGGCCACGCAGTCATGGGTGAACAGGGAGTACAGGAGGGGGCTGAGCACGCACCCTTGTGGGGCCCAAGGTTTGAGGATCAGCGAAGTAGAGATATTGTTTCCTTCCTTCACCACCTGGGGGCGGCCTGTCAGACAGTCCAGAACCCAATTGCACAGGGCAGGGTTGAGACACAGGGCTTCCATCTTGATGATGAGCTTGGAGGGCACTATGGTGTTGAAAGCTGAGCTATAGTCAATGAACAGCATTCTTACATACAGTTGAAGTCGGACGTTTACATATAATTAGGTTGGAGTCATTAAAACTCGTTTTTCAACAACTCCACAAATGTATTGTTAACAAACTATAGTTTTGGAAAGTCGGTTAGGACATCTACTTGTGCATGACACAACTTTTCCCAACAATTGTTAACATTATTTAACTTATAATTCACTGTATCACAATTCCAGTGGGTCAGAAGTTTACATACACTAAGTTGACTGTGTCTTTAAACAGCTTGGAAAATTCCAGGAAATGATGTCATGGCTTTAGAATCTTTTGATAGGCTAATTGACATCATTTGAGTCAATTGGAGGTGTGCCTGTGGATGTATTTCAAGAACTACCATCAAACTCAGTGCCTCTTTGCTTGACATCATGGGAAAATCAAAAGAATTTATAGACCTCCACAAGTCTGGTTCATCCTTGGGAGCAATTTCCAAACGCCTGAAAGTACCACGTTCATCTGTACAAACAATAGGACGCAAGTATAAACACCCGCAGCCGTCATACCGCTCAGGAAGGAGACGTGTTCTGTCTCCTAACGATGAACGTACTTTGGTGGGAAAAGTGCAAACCAATTCCAGAACAACAGCAAATGACCTTGTAGAGATGCTGGAGGAAACAGGTACAAAAGTATCTATATCCACAGTCAACGAGTCCTATATCGACATAACCCGAAAGGCCGCTCAGCAAGGATGATGCCACTGCTCCAAAACTGCCATAAAAAAATCCAGACTACGGTTTGCAACGGCACATGGGGACAAAGATCATACTTTTTGGAGAAATGTCCTCTGGTCTGATTAACAAAAATAGAACTGTTTGGCCATAATGACCATTGTTATGCTTGGAGGAAAACGGGGGAGGCTTGCAAGCCGAAGAACACCATCCCAACCGTGAAGCACGGGGGTGGCAGCATCATGTTGTGGGGGTGCTTTGCTGCAGGAGGGACTGGTGCACTTCACAAAATAGATGGCGTCATGAGGAAAGAAAATTATGTGGATATATTGAAGCAACATCTCAAGACATCAGTCAGGAAGTTAAAGCTTGGTCGCAAATGGGTCTTCCAAATGGACAATGACCCAAGCAAACTTCCAAAGTTGTGCAAAATGGCTTAAGGACAACAAAGTCAAGGTATTGGAGTGACCATCACAAAGCCCTGACCTCAATCCTATAGAGATTTTGTGGGCAGAACTGAAAAAGCGTGTGCGAGCAAGGAGGCCTACAAACCTGACTAAATTACACCAGCTGTCGGGAGGATTGGGCTAAAATTCACCCAACTTATTGTGGGAAGCTAGTGTATGGCTACCCAAAACGTTTGACCCAAGTTAAACAATTTGAAGGCAATGCTACCAAATACTAATTGAGTGTATGTAAACTTCTGACCCACTGGGAATGCTGAAATAAATCATTCTCTCTACTATTATTCTGACATGTCACATTCTTAAAATAAAGTGGCGATCCGAACTGACCTAAGACAGGGAAGTTTTTACTAGGATTAAATGTCAGGAATTGTGAAAAACTGAGTTTAAATGTATTTGGCTAAGGTGTATGAAAACTTCCGACTTCAACTATATGTATTCTTATTGTCCAGATGGGATAGGGCAGTGTGCAGTGGGATGGCGATTGCGTCGACTTTGGACCTGTTGGGGCGGTATGCAAACTGAAGTGGGTCTAGGGTGGCCAGTAAGAGGTGATATGATCCTTGACTAGTCTCTCAAAGCACTTCATGATGACAGTGAGTGCTACAGGGTGGTAGTCATTTTGTTCAGTTATCTATGCCTTCTTGGGAACAGATTTTTTTTTGCCATCTTGAAGCATGTGGGCACAACAAACTGGGATAGGGAACGTTTGAATATGTCCGAAAAAACACCAGCCAGCTGGTCTGTGCATACTCTGAGGACGCGGCTGGGGATGCCGTCTGGGCCAGCAGCCTTGTGAGGGTTAACACGTTTAAATGTTTTACTCACGTTGGCAACGGAGAAGGGGGGTGGGGGGGGGGGTGTCACAGTCCTTGTTAGCGGGCCGCGACGGTGGTACTGTATTATCCTCAAAGCGGGCAAAGAAGGTGTTTAGTTTGTCTGGAAGCGTGACGTTGGTGTCTGTGACGTGGCTGGTTTCATTTTTGTGGTCAGTGATTTTCTGTAGATCCTGCCACATACGTCTTGTGTCTGAGCCATTGAATTGCGACTCCACCTTGTCCCTGTGCCGGCATTTCGCTTGTTTGATTGCCTTGCAGAGGGAATAACTACATGTTTACATTCAGCCATATTCCCCAACCTCTTTCCATGGTTACCTGTGGTGGTTTGCGTTTTCAGTTTTGCGCAAATTCCGCCATCCATCCACTGTTTCTGGTTATGGCAGGTTATAATAGTCACAGTGGGTACAACATCTCCAATGCACTTCTTTATAAACTCACTCACCGAATCAGCGTATAGGTCGATGTTGTTCTCTGAGGCTGACCGGAACATATTCCAGTCGGCATGATCAAAACAAGCAAGGCTTGCGATTGGTCAGACCCATGTTGAATGGTTCTCGTCACTGGTACATCCTGTTTGAGTTTCTGCCTATAAGACGGTACGAGCAAGATGGCGTCTTGGTCGGATTTGCCGAAGGGAGGGAGGGGAGGGCTTTGTATGCATTGCGGAAGTTAGAGTAGCAGTGTATTACCGCTGTGCACAGTGCAAAAAATATACTGATAGAATTTAGTAGCCTTGTTCTCAAATTTGCTTTGTTAAAATCCCCAGCTACAATAAATGCAACCTCATGATATATGGTTTCCAGTTTACATAGAGTCCAGTGAAGTTCCTTGAGGGCCGTCTTGGTGTCTGCTTGAGGGGGAATGTACAAAGCTGACTGGCGAGAATCCTCTTGGTAGTTAAAATGTCTGGCATTTAATTGTAAGGAATTCTAGGTCAGGTGAGCATTAGGACTGGGGTGCCGTTGTTCTTGGTCGGCTACTTTGATTAGATACATTGTCCTGGGTGGTGGTCTGAACCGAGGATCCGCTTCAGGAAAGTCGTATTCCTGGTTGTAATGTTGGTTAGTTGACGTTGCTCTTATATCCAATAGTTCTTCCCGGCTGTATGTAATAAGACTTAAGAGTTCCTGGGTTAACAGTGTAAGAAATCATACATAAAAAACTAAATACTGCATAGTTTCCTAAGAACGAGGCGACCATCTCTGTCGGCGCCATCTTGCATCAATCTTGCATTAAAGTCTTCTTGGGTATGACGCTACAAGCTTTGCACACCTGTATTTGCACACCACCTTTCTTCTCTGAAGATCGTCTCTTGCTCTATCAGGTTGGATGAGGACGTCGCTGCACAGCTATTTTCAAGTCTCTCCAGAGATGTTCGATCGGGTTCAAGTCCGGGCTCTGGCTGGGCCACTTAAAGACATTCAGAGACTTGTCCCGAACCCACTTCTGTGTTGTCTTGGCTGTGTGCTTAGGGTCATTGTCCTCTTGGAAAGTGAACCTTGGCCCCAGTCTGAAGTTCTGAGTACTCTGGAGCAAGTTTTCATCAAGGATCTTTCTGTACTTTGCTCCGTTCATCTTTCCCTCGATCCTGACTCGTCTCCCAGTCCTTAGAGCTGAAAAACATCCCCACAGCATGATGCTGCCAACACCATGCTTCACCATAGGGATGGTGCCAGGTTTCCTCCAGACGTGATGCTAGGCATTCAGGCCAAAGAGTTCAATCCTGGTTTCATCAGACCAGAAAATCTTGTTGCTCATGGTCTGAGAGACTTTAGGTGCCTTTTGGGAAACTCCAAGTGGACTGTCATGTGCCTTTTACTGAGGAGTGGCTTCTATCTGGCCACTCTACCATAAAGGCCTGATTGGTGGAGTGCTGCAGCGATGGTTGTCCTTCTGGAAGGTTCTCCCATCTCCGCAGATGAACTCTGGAGCTCTGTCAGAGTGACCATCTGGTTCTTGGTCACATCCCTAACCAAGGCCCTTCTCTCCCGATTACTCAGTTTGGCTGGGTGGTCAGCTCTAGGAAGAGTCTTGGTGGTTCCAAACTTTTTCTTTTTAAGAAGGCCACTTTATTTTAGGGGACCTTCAATGCTGCAGAAATTTTTCGGTACTGTTCTCCAGATCTGTGCCTCGACCCAATCCTGTCTTGCAGCTCTACGGATAATTCCTTCGACCTCGTGGCTTGATTTTTGCGCTGACATCCACTGTCAACTGTGGGACGTTATGTAGACAGGTGTGTGCCTTTCCAAATCATGTCCAATCAATGGAATTTACTACAGGTAGACTCCAATCAAGTTGTAGAAACATCTCAAGGATGGTGAATGAAAACCTGATTCATCTGAGCTCAATTTCGAGTCTCATAGCAAAGGGTCTGAATACTTATTTAAATAAGGTATTTTTGTTAACATAAATATATACATTTGCAAACATTTCTAAAAACCTGTTTTCACTTTGTGATTATGGGTTATTGTGTAACTGTTGTGAATTGTACACAGGAATCCTGATCTGACTACTGTCCCATGGTTCACCTGAGCAGATGTGGTCATGACTCGAAGAGGAGAAGGCCTATCTCTTCACTTGAGCAGATGTGGCGATTACTCGGCGCAAAGCAGTCTCAGAGCATTTCGTATTATTCTGTAAGTAAATCCGAGACATTTAGTATGATATCTTACTTTTCGTATGTTATGTATTAATTTGTGGATGTCCATCACCCATTTCATATGATATGTTACGAATTACAATTCGCATTATATGTTAAGTATTTGCCAAACATATGATATGCTACAAGTTTTAGCTAGGTGGCTAACGTTAGCTAGCCTAATTAGCTAGGCTATGGGTTAGGTTTAGGGGTTAGGTTAAAGGGTTAGGGTTAGGGTTAGCTAAAATGATTAAGGTTAGGGTTAGAGGAGTTGCAAATTAGCTAAAAAAAAAGTTGTAAGTAGTTTAAAAGCTGATAATACTTTAGTTGTCCATGATTAGATTCGAACTCGCAACCTTTGGGCTCATCCATCCACCCCGACCAATCACCCAAAGTTATTTTTTACCCTAAGTTAACCATCTGTCTTATGTAAACATACCAAACATAACATGGCGTATTCATTTGAACGTACCGGATTCACGTTTGCTGTGTTTTGTCTAGTCTATGAGACCAGGCTGCTCGGAGACGAGAAGACCTAATCACTTCACCTGTGGTTAATATAAAGTCCAACACAAAGTTTATTATGACATCCCAACCTATACCTCTTTCCTTTAAGCCTCATAATCTCCTACTATTTTAATGGTGAGCCCAGTACATTTACACAGTACAATCAGAACAGGTGTTTGAGTAGAATACGGTGTTTCCTGTAATGAATACACCGTTGAACACCAACAGAAACATGAGCGACTATCACTTAACCACTGAATATTCTATTTTCTTTTTTTTACTGAGTTTGTTTAGTTTGACAGTTTGTACTTGTGACTCACAAAGCACCATAGACCTTGACGATAACAATTGCATGCCCAGCCAAGCTGAACGTGACTCAGTGAGATGGAGAGATGTGCCAACGTGATAGATGGTTAGATGAGCGGCTCTTTAGAGGCTGTACAGGTGAATCTCTGGGTGGAGTCCCAAGTTCAGGTCTAGCTGACCCTGGCTTTGGTCACTGGACCTGGTCTGGTCTCTGAGGTGATGTCAGGTGGTGTGAAAGGGACGGAGACGGTCGGAGAGAGGAGGTTGAAAGGCAGCTGTCAGGCTAACAGAGTGCAGATGGCTGGTCCTGTGACTGACAGCCTATTGGTAGACACAATCAGGTTTTACCTGTCTGAGACGAAAGCCCAGAGGGGGGTTGATCTCTAACAGCAGCATTTCAAGAGACCTGTCCCGTCACTACGACTACACGCTAAACAACCATTCCACCTACTGTCTGATGTTGTGTGGTTGGCCGTTGTCACAGCAATGACTGACAGGTGACCCCCGTGGGGCAATATGTCATGCAGAGAGAAGGATGGCAGACAGGAGGAGTGGAGGAACACAAGCCACAGTCATAATTAGTTGGCCTTTACCTCCTCTACTTAACCTTAACAAGACAGTCTGGAGATAAATGGGACATTCCACGAAATGTAACTTGTTGAAAAGAAAGTTGTTATTTTACAGATTTTTCTTTCTCCATGAAGAGCACATGCTCAACGTAATAAAACATGTTTTCCCATTAAGAGTCACATAAAGTTACAGGGTTGACTCTAACAGGGTTGACTGTAAACAGGGTTGACTGTAAACAGGGTTGACTCTAACAGGGTTGACTGTAAACAGGGTTGACTCTAACAGGGTTGACTGTAAACAGGGTTGACTGTAAACAGGGTTAACCGTAACAAGGTTGACCGTAACAGGGTTGACCATAACAGGGTTGACCATAACAGGGTTGACCTAACAGGGTTGACTGTAAACAGGGTTGACCTAACAGGGTTGACCGTAACAGGGTTGACTGTAAACGGGGTTGACTGTAAACGGGGTTGACTGTAAACGGGGTTGACTGTAAACGGGGTTGACTGTAACAGGGTTGACTGTAAACAGGGTTGACCGTAACAGGGTTGTCCTAACAAGGTTGACCGTAACAGGGTTGACCGTAAACAGGGTTGACCGTAAACAGGGTTGACCGTAACACAGCTGGCTGTAAACCGGGTTGACCGTAACAGGGTTGACCGTAAACAGGGTTGACCGTAACAGGGTTGACTGTAAACAGGGTTGACTCTAACAGGGTTGACTGTAAACAGGGTTGACCGTAACAGGGTTGACCATAACAGGGTTGACCTAACAGGGTTGACTGTAAACAGGGTTGACCATAACAGGGTTGACCGTAACAGGGTTGACTGTAAACAGGGTTGACCGTAACCGGGGTTGACTGTAAACGGGGTTGACTGTAACAGGGTTGACTGTAAACTGGGTTGACCGTAACAGGGTTGACCTAACAAGGTTGACCGTAACAGGGTTGACCGTAAACGGGGTTGACCGTAAACGGGGTTGACCGTAACAGGGTTGACCGTAACACGGCTGGCTGTAAACCGGGTTGACCGTAACAGGGTTGACCGTAAACAGGGTTAACCGTAACAGGGTTGACTGTAAACAGGGTTGACCGTAACCGGGTTGACTGTAAACAGGGTTGACTGTAACAGGGTTGACCGTAACAGGATTGACTGTAAACAGGGTTGACCGTAACAGGGCTGACTGTAAACAGGGTTGACTGTAAACAGGGTTGACCGTAACAGGGTTGACCGTAAACATGGTTGGCTGTAAACAGGGTTGACCGTAAAAAGGTTGACCGTAACAGGGTTGACTGTAAACAGGGTTGACTGTAAACAGGGTTGACCGTAAACAGGGTTGACCGTAAACAGGGTTGACTGTAAACAGGGTTGACCGTAACAGGGTTGACCGTAACACGGCTGACTGTAAACAGGGTTGACCGTAACCGGGTTGACTGTAAACAGGGTTGACTGTAACAGGGTTGACCGTAACAGGGTTGACTGTAAACAGGGTTGACCGTAACTGGGTTGACTGTAAACAGGGTTGACTGTAAACAGGGTTGACCGTAACAGGGTTGACCGTAAACATGGTTGGCTGTAACAGGGTTGACCGTAACAGGGTTGACTGTAAACAGGGTTGACTGTAAACAGGGTTGACTGTAAACAGGGTTGACCGTAACAGGGTTGACCGTAAACATGGTTGCTTGTAAACATGGTTGACTGTAAACAGGGATGACCGTAACAAGGTTGACAGTAACAGGGTTGACCGTAACAGGGTTGACCGTAACAGGGTTGATTGTAAACAGGGTTGACTGTAAACAGGGTTGACCGTAACAGGGTTGACCATAACAGGGTTGACCTGTGAACATGGGTGACTGTAAACAGGGTTGACCGTAACAAGGTTGACCGTAACAGGGTTGCCCGTAACAGGGTTGCCCGTAACAGTGTTGACCGTAAACAAGGTTGACTGTAAAACAGGGTTGACCGTAACAGGGTTGACGATTTCATCTTAAATCAGCCATTAATTGCCTTGTTGTGTGAAACAGGGAGGGGCTTTCAGGAATGAAAGCTTCACAATTTTCTTTCAGAAATGGTTAAAAGATTTCTAGCATGTCTATCTATGAGCAACATGGTTGACATGCTATGCTTGACTCATTCAGCATCCAACCACAAAATACCAGAAAATGACCAAAAAGAGTAGAACCAAATGTGTAGAACCAACCTTTTATGTCTTAAAACAAATCATTAATAATATCCAGAAATGACTTAGTCAAAGCAACAAAATAACTAGGACTTAAAAATGAGGGTGAAAACTGTTGGCGTAAAGTGGGTTAAAATCTACCTAGAATTCACAGAGGGTGCAAGTATTTATTCATATTAAAAATCTGATTTATATAAAAAATAATATATATTCTATATATATATTAAATAAAATTCAATATTCAATCAAATTCAATATTGGTACACAATTTATACTTGTATACTCTTTCATGGAACAACCCAAATATCAGGTCTGTCTGTCTCTCTGTGTGGATCTCAAATGACACCCTATTCCTTATGAGCCCTGGTCAAACGTTGTGCACTTTATAGGGAATAGGGTGCCATTTGATTCCTCTGAGGGAATCCTATTACCCCAAATAGTCATCATTTTAAAACATGATTATTCCTTTTATTGTGTCAGTGTACTGAGAATGCCTCTATTTGGAAGTCTGTAATTACAGTCAATTTGCTGTGCCACCTACCTTTTGTTCTCTCTCAGTGGCCTGGAATGCAAACAGTCATCAAATCAGGTCACTCTAAATGTTGCACATTACTTAGAACAAAGTCAATGGAGAAGGCTAACTCTCGCCTGAAAGAAAAATAAAGATGTGTTGAGTCATGTTGTTAAAAGCACAGTAAAAGAGCAAAATTAAGGGGTGAATCCTGCATGATTGAGTAAAAAAAGAAGAAGGACTTAATTGAAAGTTAGTTAGTTGAATATTCAGGGACTTCATGGTCTATTGAGGGTAAATACAGATGTGGGATCTTAATTTGATCACCCTGTTGTTGCAGGAAATGTCCAAACTTGTGGTGTATTCAAGGTTTAAAAAGGCTGCTAAAGTTTGTAATTTCTACTTTAAAATACCAGGCTTGATTTGCTGTAACTAAAAATGTATCAACCCCTACAAAAATGTCCATATTCATTATAATCCAGCCAATAATTCATATTTTCCTGCTGTGAAAAACGGGTCTAATTAAGATCCTACACCAGTGTGGTAATAGAGGCACATCTCAAGAGAGCATTTAATATCTCAAGTGGCTGAACTCCCTGTGTGGGAGAAGTAGCTACCGTGCTGACCACACTGCTCCTGTTACGTGCACGAGCGCTGAAAAATACATTTACACGTACATGTTATTCAATCATTTCATCCAAACTGCTTGCGAGCGTCTGCGTAGCCAGGCGCTAAAATACAACTTGGTTCTATTTTTGACGCTTGACTCACTGCAAGTCCCGCCTTTCCCATCTTCTCATTGGTTGTTAGGAGCATATATCCACGTGGGTGACTGAAAGCTGAACGGAGGTCCACACTCCAGTCCAGTTGGTGGTGGTAATGCATCTTAAAGTTGGATGCCAACCAAATCAAATCAAATCAAATTTTATTTGTCACATACACATGGTTAGCAGATGTTAATGCGAGTGTAGCGAAATGCTTGTGCTTCTAGTTCCGACAATGCAGTAATAACCAATGAGTAATCTAGCTAACAATTCCAAAACTACTGTCTTATAGACACAAGTGTAAGGGGATAAAGAATATGTACATAAAGATATATGAATGAGTGATGGTACAGAGCGGCATAGGCAAGATACAGTAGATGGTATTGAGTGCAGTATATACATATGAGATGAGTATGTAAACAAAGTGGCATAGTTAAAGTGGCTAGTGATACATGTATTACATAAAGATGCAGTAGATGATATAGAGTACAGTATATACGTATACATATGAGATGAATAATGTAGGGTATGTAAACATTATATTAGGTAGCAAATGAAGTCCACAGATGTTTCCCCTCTCAATCTATGGATTAATTGTCGGAGTAGAGAAACACACGATTTCGTGTTGACTCAAAATGGGTCAAAATTCTACAAAGAACCAGAATAAAAATGGACCTTGTGCATTTCAGGTAAAACAACAACCTGATGTTTATATCCCAGGACAAATGATCTAGCAACAGGCAAACTAGCTAAACGTTTTTGACTTTTTGTCCCCAAATTAATATAGTTGGTTCAAAGTCAATTTTGATATTTCAACCTGCGTGTCCTGATCGCGTCTGGTGTGGGTGGAGAAAAAAAACAAGATGGCGCTGGCTTGGTGTCGTCAACATGTAAGTGCTGCACCCGAAATAGCACCTTATTCCCTGTGTAGTACACTACTTGTGACTAGGGTCCATAGAAAGTAGTGCACTAAAATAGGGCTTTTGGTCAATAGTAGTGCACTACATAGGGAATAGTGTGTCATTTGGGACATAAACCAAGAAGTAGCACACATTTAAAAAAAATACTACAGTACTTACTCTAGAATTATGTAGTAAACTGTAGTATGCTGTAGAATACTATACTACAGCTTCCCTCGATTATGTGTACTACCTACTATCGAATGTTATAATATACTGTAGAATACTAACCCTATAACCCATTTACCCACTCTCCCACATTTGTGCAACCAGGTAGGATCCTCGTGCCAAAACATTTCCCGGTTGGTTCAAGCTTGGGCCAGGCGGGCTGGGCTGGGCTGTCATTGTCTCTCATCACATCCTGCTACCATGATGCACGACACCAAGGGATATACATAAAGACATTCACCATCGCACTTCGTTTACGTCCACTTCCCTAATGTAAACACAGCGATGGGGTGTAAAAATGTACAATTAATCTTTCGGGGTGGAAATGATTTGAGGCCCACCGCGGTGGGCAGATTTCACCAAACAATTCCTTAAATGAGAGGAATTCTGTTTGTAATTGTCAAGGCAACAACTAAAGACGTGGTGGTTGAATATTTTTGGGGGAGAGAAATATGGAATGAACCCGCAGTGCCCATAAAGTGGACTGGAGGCGGTAAATCTTTGAAGTAGATGTTTTTTTGAAAACTTCTGTGTCCACTTCAAGGACCAAGGAGCAGCACTCTAGTAGAGCATACAGGAAAAGTACTACAGTACTAGTCGTAGCAGTGGTTCGTTGGCAAAAAAAATAGAAGAAAAAAGAACAGAATTGTAAATGGTTTTCTTGAGTTGAAGGAGAGGCGGACCAAAATGCAGCGTGGTTACTTGTATACATCTTTAATAAAGATGAAAACACAAACAGTATACAAAAACAATAACCGTGAAAAAAAACCTAGACAGCCCTATCTGGTGCAAACAAACACAGAGACCGGAACAATCACCCACAAAACCCAACACCAAACAGGCTACCTAAATATGGTTCCCAATCAGAGACAATGACTAACACCTGCCTCTGATTGAGAACCATATCAGGCCAAACATAGAAATAGACAAACTAGACATGTAACATAGAATGCCCACGCAGATCACACCCTGACCAAACAAAACATAGAAACATACAAAGCAAACTATGGTCAGGGTGTGACAAGAATCTTTTATTTCGGCAAGAAATAAGTGAGAGACTTTGTTTCCTGCCATTGAGAAGGTTCATGTGTGTTTATACAGTAGGGTTAAGAGTGTCCGTCTCACATCCTTCACTGTTATTACAGTTTCAAAAGCTTGTCTCTGACACTGACTCTGTGACAAACAGGCAGACTATTTGGTCGGAGGTATAGAGAGTTAGAGACACAGTGAGGGCTCCTTCGACATGTTTTCGTGCCCTGCCTGCCATTCAGAGGCATTGAACTCACACTAAACTGTTGGGGAAGTTATTATACCATTGAATTGGCTTGAGGACGAACAGGACCTATTCAACAAGATCCCATTGAGACAAATGGAAACAGAGTAAGCAAAGGTGAACAGGATTTGTTTGATATATCAATGAATTTTGAGGTTATCCAGATCATTTCAACTGCCACGCCCCCCCTTACCAAGGCATTTGACATATACTGGGTGTGGAGCCTCTCACACAAAATAATAGATCTGGACTGGTATCATAACATGTTCAGGAGGTGGAAATATTCACACATGCGCGTGTGTGTGTGTGTGTGTGTGTGTGTGTGTGTGTGTGTGTGTGTGTGTGTGTGTGCGTGTGCGTGTGCGTGTGCGTGTGCGTGTGCGTGTGCGTGTCTGTGTCTGTGTCTGTGTCTGTGTCTGTGTCTGTGTCTGTGTCTGTGTCTGTGTCTGTGTGTGCGTGTGCGTGTGCGTGTGCGTGTGCGTGTGCGTGTGTGTGTGCGTGTGTGTATGTGTGTGTGTGTATGTATGTGTGCCACTGATTAACAGAGATAAACAACTACCCTGGCTATTATCACTACTATCGAACCGCTAGGAGAGGAAAATTCTCTGGTTCATACTGGGATCTGCTACAGACACTCTACTGTCTAGATATCACCCTTATCGTAATGTCACTACTACTGTCTAGATATCACCCTTACCGTAATGTCACTACTACTGTCTAGATATCACCCTTACCGTAATGTCACTACTACTGCAATGTCACTACTACTGTCTAGATATCACCCTTACCGTAATGTCACTACTACTGTAATGTCACTACTACTGTCTAGATATCACCCTTACCGTAATGTCACTACTACTGTAATGTCACTACTACTGTCTAGATATCACCCTTACCGTAATGTCACTACTACTGTAATGTCACTACTACTGTAATGTCACTACTACTGTCTAGATCTCACCCTGACCGTAATGTCACTACTACTGTCTAGATATCACCCTTACCGTAATGTCACTACTACTGTAATGTCACTACTACTGTCTAGATATCACCCTTACCGTAATGTCACTACTACTGTAATGTCACTACTACTGTCTAGATATCACCCTTACCGTAATGTCACTACTACTGCAATGTCACTACTACTGTCTAGATATCACCCTTACCGTAATGTCACTACTACTGTAATGTCACTACTACTGTCTAGATATCACCCTTACCGTAATGTCACTACTACTGTAATGTCACTACTACTGTCTAGATATCACCCTTACCGTAATGTCACTACTACTGTAATGTCACTACTACTGTAATGTCACTACTACTGTCTAGATCTCACCCTTACCGTAATGTCACTACTACTGTCTAGATATCACCCTTACCGTAATGTCACTACTACTGTCTAGATATCACCCTTACCGTAATGTCACTACTACTGCAATGTCACTACTACTGTCTAGATATCACCCTTACCGTAATGTCACTACTACTGTAATGTCACTACTACTGTCTAGATATCACCCTTACCGTAATGTCACTACTACTGTAATGTCACTACTACTGTCTAGATATCACCCTTACCGTAATGTCACTACTACTGTAATGTCACTACTACTGTAATGTCACTACTACTGTCTAGATCTCACCCTGACCGTAATGTCACTACTACTGTCTAGATATCACCCTTACCGTAATGTCACTACTACTGTAATGTCACTACTACTGTCTAGATATCACCCTTACCGTAATGTCACTACTACTGTAATGTCACTACTACTGTCTAGATATCACCCTTACCGTAATGTCACTACTACTGCAATGTCACTACTACTGTCTAGATATCACCCTTACCGTAATGTCACTACTACTGTAATGTCACTACTACTGTCTAGATATCACCCTTACCGTAATGTCACTACTACTGTAATGTCACTACTACTGTCTAGATATCACCCTTACCGTAATGTCACTACTACTGTAATGTCACTACTACTGTAATGTCACTACTACTGTCTAGATCTCACCCTGACCGTAATGTCACTACTACTGTCTAGATATCACCCTTACCGTAATGTCACTACTACTGTCTAGATATCACCCTTACCGTAATGTCACTCTTTACACTTTACCTAGCATTGACTTAACAGGGACAAGTAATCTCAGAGTAGATATTGCCAGAGAAGTTCCAGACTTAGCCAACCAGCTCATATTTGTCTTATTTAAGCTGGCAGGCTAAAAACTGAATAAGTCTACAGTATTAATTCCTTTATCTACAGTATATCATGCATGGTGGAGTTTCACTGTGTAGCTCTTTAAACCCATTGCTCTGTACAGTTTAACTGTGTAACTCTAAACCCAATGCTCTGTACAGTTTGACTGTCACAGGGCCACACCTTAATGATATTAATTGTCTGGCTGAGAAAGAGAGAGCCTGGATGGCTGGCTGGATTGTAGGCTGGCTGGCTGACTGGCTGAGAAAAAAAAGAACCTGGCTGGCTGACTGGCTGGCTGAGACAGAGAGAGTCTGGCTGGCTAGCTGGCTGGCTGAGAAAGAGTCTGTCTGGCTGGCTGGCTGAGAAAGAGAGAGGCTGGCTGGCTGACTGAATAGCTGGCTGAGACAGAGAGAGGATGGCTGGCTGGCTGAAAACACTCCCTGAGTGGTACAGTGCTTCACCTCATCAGACACAGAGACAGACAGAGAGCCCTACTGTCAGTCAGAGTAGTGAAATCAAAGGCTTTGCCTTAACATAGAACAGTATTAAACATCTCTCTCTCTCTCTCTCTCTCTCTCTCTCTCTCTCTCTCTCTCCCTCGCTCTCTCTCTCTTTCTCTCTCTCTCTCTCTCTCTGTCTCTATTTTTCTTTCTCTCTCTATATATTAAAAAAAAATTGGGGAGGGAGGGGTGTTATATGGATAGGGCTAAATTGAAATGTTTCTTACAGAATAAACATGGAGGGTTTGTGTGAGCAGTCTAACTGGTGTAACCCCACCTCTCGCACAGTTAGTTCCTAAGAAAATTCAATGCACTTTTATGACTCAAAGAAGAGTCTTCAATCTGCAATGTTTAACCTGTATAAGGTACAAGTGTAGGTGGAGACATTCATGAGATTTTCAATCTAATTTAGAAAACAATCTAAACATGATCTAGTTTGGTAACAATTAAATCAAAGACAATAAAGCTCACATTCATTCTACATGTACTTTGTATGTGGATTCATCTTAATCCAAGGTAGAATTTAAGGAAAACATACAGAGCCTGTAAGGGTTTTCCTCCTCCTCTTCGTCTGAAGAGGAGAGGCGAGAAGGATCGGAGGACCAATGCGCAGCGTGGTAAGTGTCCATGGTTTTTTAATATGAGAAAACCTTCAGAAACTATTCATACCCCTTTACTTATTCCACATGTTGTTGTGTTATAACCTGAATTCAAAATGTATTAAATGGTTTTTTTTCCCTCAACCATCTACACACAATACCACAACCAATGTGACAGATCTTGATGAATGTTGAAAAGAATAATGGGCAAATGTTGTACAATCCAGGTGTGGAAAAAGATCTTAGATATTTACCCAGAAAGACTCAAGGTGCTTCTGCAAAATATTGACTCGGGTGTAAATAAATAAAAATTTAGATGGCATAACATTTGATAATAGAAATATAGAAATATCTCAATATTTTGAGTTTGAGTTTATTTGTATTTTTACAGGGACAGTGCACATTAATCAACGTTTCAGTAAAAGTGCCGGTTTTAGCCAGCCGGCTACTTTTCAACCGCAGTCCCTGGGCAGGTTATTAAAAACAATTACAATATAGACAATAGCAACATAGAACAAGCAAGACATAGCAACATAGGACAAGCAAGACATAGCATACAGACAGAGCAACATAGGACAAGCAAGACGTAGCATACAGACAGAGCAACATAAAACAAAAAGCAGCAAGACAAAATTCATAAAAGCAACAAAGTGTTTCCACACCTCACAAGCTACAGACAACAGACAACATGGAGAGCGGCAACACACAGCTAGGGACCATGTTCACAAATCTGATTGACCTTTAGCCATGTCTTCAAGCATTTCGTGAAAGTGTGATATGTGGTGCAGTTATGTGTGTCTGATGGCAGTGTATTCCAGACATGGGAAGCTCTCACAGGGAATGCAGATTTACTAAAGGTGCTTTTCCTTAGGGGGAACTATACAGTCACCTCTCATGGCAGACCTTGTGGATCTGCTGCCATATGTCTGGGTTTTGCAGAAGCACCTTGAGTCTTTCTGGGTAAACCTCCTTTTTTATAGTGTACAAGCTTCCTTCTTTTCATTCTGTCAATTAGGTTAGTATTGTGGAGTAACTATAATGTTGTTGATCCATCCTTCGTTTTCTCCTATCACAGCCAAATTTCTGAGCGGTTTCCTTCCTCTCCGGCAACTGAGTTGTAGTGACTGGGATTATTGATACACCATCCGAAGTGTAATTAATAACTTCACCATGCTCAAAGGGATATTAAATGTCTGCTTTTTGGATTTTTACCCATCTTCCAATAGATGTCCTTTGTGAGGCATTGGAAAACCTCCTTGGTCTTTGTGGTTGAATCTGTGTTTGAAATTCACTGCTCGACTGAGGGACCTTACAGATAATTGTATGTGTCGGGTACAGAGATGAGGTAGTCCTTAAAAAAAACATGTTAAACACTATTATTGCACACAGAGTGAGTTGCAAACTTGTAATGTGACATGTTAAGCAAATGTTTACTCCTGAACTTATTTAGGCTTGTCATAACAAAGGGGTTGAACACTTATTGACTGAAGACATTTCAGCTTTTCATTTTTAATTCATCTGTAATAAAAAATAAAAAATATGTCAAAATACACTGACATTATGGAGTATTGTGTGTAGTCCAGTGATCAACAAAAATCTAAATATAAATCATTTTAAATTCAGGCTGCAACAGAACAAAATGTGGGAGGAAAAATCAAGGGGTGTGAATACTTCCTGAAGCCACTGAACATGCATCTTGATATTAGTTCAGTTGAGAGCTAACTCTGCTAATGAGAAATCTAAGAACATCGGAAGCCATATTTGAGTTCCAGTAAGAGCACTCTATCATCAGTATCCTTTGTGCTGTCACATTCTAAAAGTCCACAGGATTACACTGGGCAATCTGACTGAGACATATTTGCAGGTGTAATCCTCTTCTTTGTTGGCCCTTTATTTTTGGGGCTTGCTCCTCCTGCTCGGGGACTGGGTGTTGTCATGGACACAAAGCCTCACAGAGCAATAAAATGGAAGGGTATCACTGCACCAGGGTTAGGGCATTGAAGGGGGTTGGGGCCCTAAACTCCCAGAGGTGTACAGTTTGTCATTCTATTGCAGCAAATTGGCCCTTTGCCTCAGATACCTTAAATAAAGAGATAAATACAAAGACCTTGACTTTTCTACCCACAATGCATTTTTTTTCAGGTAGAAAATTTTGGTACCTGACCATGCAAGGAGGATTATGGTTGACTAAACCAAATCCGTTCAATCCCCACTTACCCCCTCGTCTCGAAACGACTCACTGGCAGTTTTTACATTTAGCAGACGCTCTTATCCAGAGCAATTAGGGTTAAGTGCCTTTCTCAATGGCATATCAACAAATGTTTCACCTAGTCAACTCTCAGATTCAAACCAGCGATTTTTGGTTACTGGCTTGATGCGCTTAACCACGAGGCTAGCTGTCTCTCCTCACAAATGCACAGAGACGTCCTAACAGTCAAACTGAGGGAAAGGAAAGGGAATTAGGCTTTCAGAGGGCAGAGTGAAAAGGTCATGCTCTCCCTCCTTCTCTCTCTCTCTCTCTCTCTCCTTCTATATCTCTCTCTCTCTCTCTCCCTCTATACCTCTCTCTCTGTCTCCCTCTGCTATCTCTCTCCCTCTCTCTGCTCTCCCTCTCCAATCTCTCTCTCTCTCTCCCTCACCAATCTCTCTTTCTCTCCCTCTGCTCTCTCTCCTTCTCTCTCCCTCTCTGCTTTCTCACTATCTCTCTCCCTCTCCCTGTTATCTCTCTCTCTCTGCTATCTCTTTCCCTCCCTGCTCCCCCTCTCCACTCTCTCTCTGTCCCCTCTGCTCTCTGTCTCTGCTCTCTCTCTCTTTCTCTCTCTCCCTCTGCTATCTCTCTTCCCTTCTCCCCCTCTCTGCTCTCTTGCTCTCCCTCTGCTATCTCTCTCCCTCTGCTCTCTCTCCCTCTGCTCTTCCTCTCCAATCTCTCTCTCTCTCTCCAATCTCTCTTTCTCTCTCTCTGCTATCTCGCTCTCCCGCTCTCTCTCCTTCTCTGCTCTCTCTCCTTCTCTGCTCTCCCTCTCTGCTTTCTCACAATCTCTCTCCCTCTCCCTGTTATCTCTCTCTCTCTCTCTCTCTCTCTCTCTCTCTCTCTCTCTCTCTCTCTCTCTCTCTCTCTTACTTTGCCCCGCCCTGCCTTGCTCTCTCTCTCTCTCTCTCTCTCTCTCTCCCTCTCCCTGTTATCTCTCTCTCTCTCCCTCTGCTATCTCTCTTTCCTTCCCTGCTCCCCCTCTCTGCTCTCTCTCTCCCTGCTATATCTCTCTCCCCTCTCTGCTCTCTCTCTCCCTGCTATATCTCTCTCCCCTCTCTGCTCTCTCTCTCTCCCTCTGCTATCTCTCTTTTCCTCCCTACTCCCTCACTCCGCTCTCTCTCACTCTCTCTCTCTCTCTCTCTCTGCGCTCTCGATTCAATTTCAATTTAAGGGGCTTTATTGGCAGGGGAAACATATGTTAACATTGCCAAAGCAAGTGAAATTGATAATAAACAAAAGTGAAATAAACAACTACACTCACAACAGTTCCAAAGGAATAGAGACATTTCAAATGTCTTATTATGTCTATATACAGTGTTGTAATGAAGTGCAAATAGTTAAAGTACAAAATAGAAAATAAATCAACATAAATATGGGTTGTATTTACAATGGTGTTTGTTCTTCACTGGTTGCCCTTTTCTTGTGGCAGCAGGTCACAAATCCTGCTGCTGTGATGCACACTGTGGAATTTCACCCAGTAGATACAGGAGTTTATCAAAATGTGATTTGTTTTCAAATTCTTTGTGGTCTGTGTAATCTGAGGGAAATATGTGTCTCTAATATGGTCATACATTTGGCAGGAGGTTAGGAAGATCAGCTCAGTTTCCACCTCATTTTGTGGGCAGTGTGCACATAGCCTGTCTTCTCTTTAGAGCCAGGTCTGTCTACAGAGGCCTTTCTCAATAGCAAGGCTATGCTCGCTGAGTCTGTACATAGTCAAAGCTTTCCTTAAGTTAGGGTCAGTCACAGTGGTCAGGTATTCTGCCACTGTGTACTCTCTGTTTAGGGCGAAATAGCATTCTAGTTTGCTCAGTTTTTATGTTAATTCTTTCCAATATGTCGAGTAATTACTTTTTGGTTTTCTCATGATTTGGTTGGGTCTAATTGTGCTGCTGTCCTGGGGCTCTGTGGGGTCTGTTTGGGGACTCTTCTCCAGGTTCCTCTCTCTCTCTCTGGGCTCGGTGGGGAATCATCTTTATCAATATTTACCTTATCTTGATCTAAAATGACTTTAGACCGAATAAAAATGTTTGTTTTTTTATCAACAATTATACTGAACAAAAATATAAACGCAACATACAACAATTTCAACTATTTTTTACTGAGTTACACTTCATATGAGGAAATCAATCAGTTTAAATAAATCCAATAAGCCCTAATCTATGGATTTCACATGACTGGGCAGGGGCGTAGCCATGGGTGAGCCTGGGAGGCCATAGGCCCACCCACTTAGGAGCCTTGTAGGTATTTTCCCCACAAAAAGACCATCTCGTAAGGGATATATGGAGTTCCGTACATATATATATGGAGTTCCTGGGCGTGTGTCAGGTTCTGACATTAGTTCTTCTGTTATGTCTTTGTTTTAGTATGGTCAGGGCGTGAGTTGGGTGGGTTTGTCTATGTTTGTTTTTCTATGTTGTGTTTTTTGTGTTTGGCCCTGGTATGGTTCTCAATCAGAGGCAGGTGTCGTTCGTTGTCTCTGATTCAGAATCATACTTAGGTAGCCTTTTCCCAACGTCGTGGTGTGGGTGATTGTTTTCTGTCTCTCTACCAGACAGGACTGTTTCGGGTTGTTCTTTTGTTTACTTTGTGTTTCAGTACTCAGTTATCTAATAAATCTAACATGGACACTTACCACGCTGTGTATTGGTCCGATCCTTGCTACTCTTCCTCAGACGAAGAGGAGGAAATCCGTTACAGGTTAAACGTGATCTGCGGTTGTGAGGCCGGTTTGACGTACTGCCAAATTCTCTAAAATGACGTTGGAGGTGGCTTATGGTAGAGAAATTAACATTCAATTCTCTGGTGGACATTCACACAGTCATCATGCCAATTCCACACTCCCTCAAAACTTGAGACATCTGTGGCATTGTGCTGTATGACAAAACTGCACATTTTAGAGTGGCCTTTTATTGCCCCCCCCAGCACAAGGTGCACCTGTGTAATGATCATGCTGTTTAATCAGCTTCTTGATATGCCACACCTGTCAGGTGGATGGATTATCTTGACAAAGGAGAAATACTCACTAACAGGGATGTAAACAAAGTTGTTCACAACAATGAGAGAAATCAGCTTTTTGTGCAAATGGAACATTTCTGGGATCTTTTATTTCATGAAACATGGGACCAACCCTTTACATGTTGTGTTTTATATTTATGTTCAGTGTAGTAAGTGTGAGTCGTATGTTAAGGCCCCTAATCCTATACGCTGTAACAGTGTCACACTGTTGAGTGGAGCATAAACACTCAAAACACCCCACTGGGCACAAACTGGTTGAAACAACATTGTTTTCCACCTCTTTTCAACAACAACAACAACAACAACAACAGCAATGTGATGACGTTGAATCAATGTGGAAAACTGATCTGGATTTGTTATCAACGTAAAGGAACACGTTTTTTAGTCTAAATCCAATGAGATGACCAATACAATGAGATGACCAATACAATGAGATGATCAATACAATGAGATGATCAATACAATGAGGTGACCAATACAATGAGATGACCAATCCAATGAGATGACCAATCCAATGAGATGACCAATACAATGAGATGACCAATACAATGAGATGACCAATCCAATGAGATGACCAATACAATGAGATGACCAAACCAATGAGATGATCAATACAATGAGATGATCAATACAATGAGATGACCAATACAATGAGATGATCAATACAATGAGATGATCAATACAATGAGATGACCAATACAATGAGATGATCAATACAATGAGATGACCAATCCAATGAGATAACCAATACAATGAGATGACCAATACAATGAGATGACCAATACAATGAGATGATCAATTCAATGAGATTACCAATCCAATGAGATGATCAATACAATGAGATGACCAATCCAATGAGATGACCAATACAATGAGATGACCAATACAATGAGATGACCAATACAATGAGATGATCAATACAATGAGATGACCAATCCAATGAGATGACCAATACAATGAGATGACCAATACAATGAGATGATCAATACAATGAGATGACCAATACAATGAGATGATCAATACAATGAGATGACCAATCCAATGAGATGACCAATACAATGAGATGACCAATACAATGAGATGACCAATACAATGAGATGATCAATACAATGAGATGACCAATCCAATGAGTTGACCAATACAATGAGATTACCAATCCAATGAGATGATCAATACAATGAGATGACCAATCCAATGAGTTGACCAATACAATGAGATGACCGATACAATGAGATGACCAATACAATGAGATGATCAATACAATGAGATGACCAATACAATGAGATGACCAATACAATGAGATGACCAATCCAATGAGTTGACCAATACAATGAGATGACCAATCCAATGAGTTGACCAATACAATGAGATGACCAATCCAATGAGATGACCAATACAATGAGATGACCAATACAATGAGATGATCAATACAATGACATGACCAATACAATGAGATGATCAATACAATGACATGACCAATACAATGAGATAATCAATACAATGAGATGACCAATACAATGAGATGACCAATACAATGACATGACCAATACAATGAGATGACCAATACAATGAGATGATCAATACAATGAGATGACCAATACAATGAGATGACCAATACAATGAGATGATCAATACAATGAGATGATCAATACAATGAGATGATCAATACAATGAGATGACCAATACAATGAGATGATCAATACAATGAGATGATCAATACAATGAGATGATCAATACAATGAGATGACCAATACAATGAGATGACCAATACAATGAGATGACCAATACAATGAGATGATCAATACAATGAGATGATCAATACAATGAGATGACCAATACAATGAGATGATCAATACAATGAGATGATCAATACAATGAGATGACCAATACAATGAGATGATCAATACAATGAGATGATCAATACAATGAGATGATCAATACAATGAGATGACCAATACAATGAGATGACCAATACAATGAGATGATCAATACAATGAGATGATCAATACAATGAGATTATCAATACAATGAGATGATCAATACAATGAGATGATCAATACAATGAGATGATCAATACAATGAGATGATCAATACAATGAGATGATCAATACAATGAGATGATCAATACAATGAGATGATCAATACAATGAGATGACCAATACAATGAGATGACCAATACAATGAGATGATCAATACAATGAGATGATCAATACAATGAGATGATCAATACAATGAGATGATCAATACAATGAGATGATCAATACAATGAGATGATCAATACAATGAGATGACCAATACAATGAGATGATCAATACTATGAGATGATCAATACAATGAGATGACCAATACAATGAGATGATCAATACTATGAGATGATCAATACAATGAGATGACCAATACAATGAGATGATCAATACAATGACATGACCAATACAATGAGATGATCAATACAATGAGATGACCAATACAATGAGATGACCAATACAATGAGATGACCAATACAATGAGATGATCAATACAATGAGATGACCAATACAATGAGATGACCAATACAATGAGTTGACCAATACAATGAGATGACCAATACAATGAGATGATCAATACAATGAGATGACCAATACAATGAGATGACCAATACAATGAGATGACCAATACAATGAGATGATCAATACAATGAGATGATCAATACAATGAGATGATCAATACAATGAGATGATCAATACAATGAGATGATCAATACAATGACATGATCAATACAATGAGATGATCAATACAATGAGATGATCAATACAATGAGATGATCAATACAATGAGATGATCAATACAATGAGATGATCAATACTTTACACATTTTGTTTAGATTTGTGTTGTGTATAATTCACTACATGTCATACATACAAAAGGGTATTAGGGCGGCAGGGTAGCCTAGTGGTTAGAGCGGCAGGGTAGCCTAGTGGTTAGAGCGTTGGACTAGTAACCGGAAGGTTGCAAGTTCAAATCCCCGAGTTGACAATGTACAAATCTGTTGTTCTGCCCCTGAACAGGCAGTTAACCCACTGTTCCTAGGCCGTCATTGAAAAAAGAAATTCTTCTTAACTGACTTGCCTAGTTAAATAAAGGTACAATAAAAAGGGCCTTGAAGTGATACTTATGTGTGACACAGTTTAGTCTCTGGAATTAATCTTTCAAATCATAATTCAGGTTTTTATATATTTATATATTTAGGGTTCATATTTCCCAAGATGCATCACAGGGTTCCCACTTGGCAGCACACAGAGAAATAGCTCTTTAATGACATACAATTTTCTCTTTATGAAAGAAAAGCAAACTAAGCAAGTTTAAGTCACACACACACACACTAGTCTGAATAGCTCGTATAGAGCGAATAGCAAAGCAGATGGAAACAGAGTAAATGATCAAATCTTTAATCATCACATTTGAATTATATGTCTTATAATAGGCATTAATGTCATGTGGCAATCTTTTTCTACAAACCAAAAATAAAACAAATTTGACATTTTGAACAATACAATCGAAACATTAAAAAAGTTCAGTTTAGGTCGGTGTGACAGTCTACCTCAGCTGTGAGCATTTTTTATTTTACCTTTATTTAACTAGTCAGTTAAGAACAAATTCTTATTTACAATGACGGCCTAGGAACAGTGGGTTAACTGCCTGTTCAGGAAGACAAACAGATTTTGTACCTTGTCAGCTCAGGGGTTTGAACTTGCAACCTTCCGGTTAATAGTCCAACGCTCTAACCACTAGCATTGTGTTTTTATACTACAGAGACACACATTTAAATTCCCTCTCTGACATTATAATAGCAACAACTCCATTCTGTTGTAGTTATATTCATTTAAATCTATATTAAATGTAAAAAGTTATCTTCATTTATAATTGTATAATTGTATTAAACCAGATATTTCCTGGGTTGGTTTTTCTGGAAGATTCCATCTTCAAAGAATATAACTATAGGCTATAGGTTTTTTTTTTTTAATTTCTTGGCAGAAACCGCATGTTGGCACTTAATATTTTACAAGTACAACAACATGTCTTCATGCGGTACCGGAGCGCCAAGTCTCGGTCAAAAAGGATTCTCAACCGTTTTTACCCACAAGCCTTAAGACTCCTGAACAGGTAATCAAATGGTTACCCAGACTATCTGCATTGTGTCCCACCACCTGCCAACCCCTCTTTACGCTACTGCTACTCTCTGTTCATCATATATGCATAGTCACTTTAACCATATCTACATGTACATACTACCTCAATCAGCCTGACTAACAGGTGTCTGTATGTAGTCTCGCTACTTTTATAGCCTCTCTACTGTATATAGCCTCTCTACTGTATATAGCCTCTCTACTGTATATAGCCTCGCTACTTTTATAGCCTCTCTACTGTATATAGCCTCTCTACTGTATATAGCCTCTCTACTGTATGTAGCCTCTCTACTGTATGTAGCCTCTCTACTGTATATAGCCTCTCTACTGTATATAGCCTCACTACTGTATATAGCCTCTCTACTGTATGTAGCCTCTCTACTGTATATAGCCTCTCTACTGTATATAGCCTCTCTACTGTATATAGCCTCTCTACTGTATATAGCCTCACTACTGTATATAGCCTCTCTACTGTATATAGCCTCTCTACTGTATATAGCCTCTCTACTGTATGTAGCCTCTCTACTGTATATAGCCTCTCTACTGTATATAGCCTCTCTACTGTATGTAGCCTCTCTACTGTATATAGTCTCTCTACTGTATATAGCCTCTCTACTGTATATAGCCTCTCTACTGTATATAGCCTCTACTGTATATAGCCTCTCTACTGTATATAGCCTCTCTACTGTATATAGCCTCTCTACTGTATATAGCCTCTCTACTGTATATAGCCTCTCTACTGTATATAGCCTCACTACTGTATATAGCCTCTCTACTGTATAGCCTCTCTACTGTATATAGCCTCTCTACTTTTATAGCCTCTCTACTTTTATAGCCTGTCTTTTTACTGTTGTTTTATTTCTTTACTTACCAATTGTTCACCTAACACCTTTTTGCACAGTTGGTTAGAGCCTGTAAGTAAGCATCTACACCTGTTGTATTCATCATTTCACTGTAAGGTACCAGTTGTATCCGGCGCACGTTGACATTTCTCTACATGTACTCAGCTGATGCTGAGGGAATTCATTCGCTGTGGGTCAGGTTCTCTACATGTACTCAGCTGATGCTGAGGGAACTCACTCATTGGGTGGGTCAGGTTCTCTACACCACGCCTTCTCTCTTGTGATTGGATTTCATGACAAATTAACTTTCACATTCTTTTCAAGAATACCGTCATAATTCATAAATCCTGTTCAAGACAATGGCAATTAATCTTGTAACCTAGAGAGGCCTTTCAGAGCCATTCATCTAATATGTACAAGCTGGAGCCAATATATTAACCCAGTGAAGAGGTCTCTGTTTTCTTCACACACACGCACACACGCACACACACACGCACACACACACAGACCACACGCACGCACACACACGCGCACACACACACGCACACACACACACGCACACACGCACACACAGAACACACGCACACACTCATAACACACACACTCAGAACACACACACACACACTCAGATCAAACACACACACACACATACACTCAGAACACACACACTCAGAACAAACACACAAACACACACACACACAGTACACACACACACACAAACACACACACACACACACACTCTAAAGGAGATAAAAAAAGATTTCATGCGCCATCCTACAGGGCTGAGCTCCTTGGATTTTTCACCATTTGTGAGGTTTTGTAGGGTGTAAAGAACAGCTTTGATGTCACAGTATATCTTTCTGAGCTGCTTGGCTCCGGCCTGGCATACACCTTCAGGTTTCACTTAACACAGCACCAAAAGTTCAATTTAAGGGCTGGCTTATGGAAATTGGACTTTATATAGTGCCAGCTTTTCTCAGAGTGCTTTAGCAGCTTCCCTGTGCTGGTGACCGTAACTCACATGTAAAAAGTGTTTGGGCCAAAAGTAGAGCTGGTTCTGGTGCGAGAAAGACTTGTTCTGTTTGGGAATCTAGATGCGGGCCCGAAACAGCCATGGAAAGGAGGAAAGGAGATCAAACACACTACTTATATTCTGGTTTTATTCCTAAAAGTAAAGCAATGATATTTTGTGATTTGTTAGTGTGTTTGTTCTGAGTGTGTGTGTGTGTGTGTGTGTGTGCTTGTTCTGAGTGTGTGTGTGTGTGTGTGTGTGTGTGTTTGTTCTGAGTGTGTGTGTGTGTGTGCGCGCGCGTGTGTGTTTGTTTGTTCTGAGTGTGTTTGTTCGTGTGTGTGTGTGTGTGTGCGTTTGTTCTGAGTGTGTGTGTGTGTGCGTGTGTGTGTGTGTGTGCATTTGTTCTGAGTGTGTGTGTGTGTGCATTTGTTCTGAGTGTGTGTGTGTGTGCATTTGTTCTGAGTGTGTGTGTGTGTGTGTGTGTGTGTGTGTGTGTGTGTGTGTGTGTGCGCGTGTGTGTTTGTTCTGAGTGTGTGTGTGTGTGTGTGCGCGTGTGTGCTTGTTCTGAGTGTGTGTGTGTGTGTGTTTGTTCTGAGTGTGTGTGTGTGTGTGTTTGTTCTGAGTGTGTGTGTGTGTGTGTGTGTATGTAATAGTAGTTTCAACAACTGCTACAAAACACCTCATCTAAGACCTTCTTAAAAAGGAGGGGGAAAAAACATTGAAATGAAGTTATTCAGTAGCCACATGTTAACATCAGGCAATTTGGCCAACCGATGGGATGTCAATTACAATCAAAATTCCTTACGTAGACAACTGAATAGAAAGTGAATTCACTTAACATATCAAATTCCACTGACAAAGACACATATGGGAGCCGCTATCTATGTCTCTCGCCTGTGTTGGACTAAATGTGCACCTTGGGACAGGGAAAAGGCTGTAACATAAGCTTGTTTCTCTTTAATATCCTTGCCAATTTATTCCTCTTGTCTGTCAGTGGTGCCATCCATCTGTAAC
Organism: Oncorhynchus kisutch; assembly: GCF_002021735.2. NCBI lineage: Eukaryota > Metazoa > Chordata > Actinopteri > Salmoniformes > Salmonidae > Oncorhynchus > Oncorhynchus kisutch. The sequence goes on from NC_034201.2 coordinate 46,906,407, forward strand.
ACGAAGACAACGATGAAGCCGTCTCCGACTTGGCAGCTGTGTCGTCTTGTCAGAAGGAAATGAGTCCTTTGCGTGCGATAGGGACGTACCTTGGTGTAAAAGCAGAGGGGGGGGGTTTCATATTCAACAGGTTACCCGCAAGGCATGAATTATTCCTCTGAACAATGCTGACATCTGCATACAACAATGCAATCAGACGAGACTAGCGCTGGTCCGCCAGCAGCTGCCAAAAAGCCCACAACCAGTAACACAACAACCTAAACAATGCCCTGAAACCATGTGACCAGCCAACACCAATAACCTGGTCACAAAGGTATTTACATAGCCTCTGTTGTTTTAATCACCTCTGCTGACAAAGTTGACAAACAGTATGACCTTTGATGAATAAGAACAGGACAAAAAGGAGAGCACAGCTACTAGCAAAAAAAAAA